>NW_027501174.1:0-22512 GCF_021521415.1 Bidens hawaiensis | reverse complement strand
CCAAGATCTTTGATGCTCCCACTAGTTTTCTTATACACACAAGCTTCAACAGCGTTTTTGATGAATCCAAATTTCTTGACTTCTTCATCAAAACAGTGATTCCAACTTCTAGATGCTTGCTTCAATCCATAGATTGATTTCTTTAACTTGCATACCTTATTAGGATGTTGTGGATCGACAAAACCTTCGGGCTAAACCATATAGACATCTTCCTCAAGGTGTCCATTTAGAAAAGCGGTTTTGACATCCATTTGCCATATCTCATAGTCATAATATGCGCCTATGGCAAACAATATCCTATAGACATTAGCATTGCCACAGGCGAAAAAGTTTCATCATAATCAACCCCTTGAGTTTGAGTGAAACCCTTTGCTACAAGTCTTGCTTTATAAGTATCAAAGTTTCCATGCATATCAGTTTTCTTCTTGAAAACCCACTTGCTTCCAACTAGTTTGGAATTAATAGGTGGAGCAACCAAGTCCCATACTTGGTTGTCATGCATGGATTGCATCTCAACGTTCATGGCTTCCATCCATTTATCACAATCAGATTGCGACATTGCATCTCGGTATGTGGTGGGTTCATTCGAATCTACCACGTAGCATCCATCCATGAAAAATCCATATCTTTCAGGTGGGGTGCTAATTCTACCAGTCTTGCGAACGCTTTGTGTGTTTCGATCATCCATTTGATCATCATCAACAACCTCTTGTTGATTGCTAGTTTCAACCAAACGTGATTCGGCTTGTGGTTCTCGATCCTCCTCGAGTTCCATAGTTCTATCAGTTCCTTCCATAAGGAACCCTTTTTCCAAGAACTTAACCTTGCGAGCTATAAACACTTTATGCTCATTTGGGTTGTAGAAGTAATATCCCATCGAATCTTCGGGATATCCTACAAAGATACACTTAGTGGAGCGGCTTTCAAGTTTATCAGGGGTGTAGATCTTAACATAAGCCTCACAGCCCCATACCCTTAAATATGATAATGATGGAACCTTTCCATGCCATATTTCAAAAGGTGTCCTTTCCACTTTCTTGGTTGGTGCCATATTTAAAATACGGGCAGCAGAGATCAGTGCGAAACCCCAAAATGATAGAGGTAATGTGCTTCTAGCCATCATGGATCGAACCATATCCAATAAAGTTTGATTTCTCCTTTCAGACACACCATTATGTTGTGGTGTTCCAGGTGGAGTAAGTTGTGAGACAATCCCACAACTCCTAAGATGTTCTAGAAACGCATCATTGAGGTATTCACCTCCTCTATCGGTACGTAGTACTTTGATGGTTTTGTTGAGTTGATTTTGTACTTCATTTTGGAAGAATTTGAACATTTCAAAGGCTTCATTTTTGTGTCTTAACAAGAACGCATACCCATAGCGACTATAATCGTCGGTAAAGGTAATGAAGTATCTTTCACCATTCCTTGTCACTGTCCTAAAAGGACCACATACATCCGAATGTATGATACCTAATATGTCTTTCGCCCTTTCATTAGTTCCATTAAAGTGCTCCTTGGTCATCTTTCCCAATAAACAAGATTCACATTCATCAAATGAATCATCACTTGATTTCAAAAGACCATTCTTTTGAAGTGTATGAATGCGATCCTTGTTTATGTGACCAAGGCGACAATGCCAAAGAGAGGTTTTACTCAAATCCCATTAGAGTCTTTTGGTGCTAGCTTGGTACAACGAGTTATCAATGAATGTATTATCATGAACTAATTCATAAATGCCATTAGACGGCATCTCTTTAAAATAAAAGACATTATTCATGAAAACATAAATATCATTGTCAACAAACTTAAATTCATAACCACATTGTCTTAAAAGAGAAACGGAGATAATGTTCCTAGTCAAACTAGGAGCATACAAAATGTTTTTCAAAAAAACTTTCAAACCATTTGGAAGTTTCAAAACATAATCTCCTCGGGCTTGGACGTCAACCTTTGCTCCATTGCCCATGAAGAGACTTGTATCTCCCTTTTTTGAAATGTTTATTTCTTTTGAACTCTTGCAACAAGTTGCAAATATAAGTTCCACATCCGGTATCCAATACCCATGTGTTAGAAGAAATACCGTTAAGATTAATATGGATCATGAAAGTTGTTCCCGAGGTTTGCCCCGCATCCCTCTTGTCTTTCAACTCTTTGAGATAGGTTGGAAAATCCCCTATCCAATGTCCTATCTCACCACAACCAAAGCACGAGTCGTTTAAGCTAACCTTTAGCTTCTTTTCTTTTGGTTTTGGTGGTTCTGCTTTAGCTTTCCCTTTGACGTTACCCTTGACGTGTCCCCTACCTCTAGCAACCTTTGCTTTAGGTTCCGGGTGACGCCTCTTCACCGATTGTGTTTCTTCCATATGACATGTATGAAGCGCTTGAACCCTTTCAAAACGCTCCACCCTAGCTTGAGTAAGGAACATTTCCTTTAGTTGGGTGATCATGTCATATGCCCCATGATTTTCAAAACCCTTTTGAATCTCGAGAATCATAGTTCCCAACATGAGACAAGAAACTTGCACCGAATCCTCGGTGTATTTCAACCAATCGTTATAGGAATCCAAATCATCAACGTTTGGTTCGTCGGGAATAGGATCGTCTAATATGTAGGCTTTCCTTTTTTCTTGTTTGAGAACAATTCTCAAATTTCGATACCAATCCATAAAATTATTATGATTAAGACGATCCTTATCAAGTATAGCTCTTAGTGATAGGTTATGCACGGGTGGGATAATTGCGTTAGGTGGATTGTTGATTGCGGACATCTACACAATTTAACAAAGTTCACTTTTAGTATTTTCGATATCAATAAATTTTAATCTTTAATACCCTTTATGTCTTCAAGACAATTAATGATTAAAATCTAGAATCCAACGTTTCATTCAAATAGTAGTTAGGTGACCCTCATCCTACTATTCAAATTAACAAGGTAGTCAACGTTTGACAATTGCAAACCTTTGCAACTTCTAGTTTAATGGGATCGGTTAAACATCATATGTTTTGTTGGCATGTTTAATCCCATCAATACCTTTGAACGCCATGTGCCGGTGACCCTATTCACATGGTTTCAAATCAAGTCGTCCTACTTACACACACGTGTGAGTTTACACATACAAGTGGTTAGGTGACCCTCATTCCACAAGTATTGTAAAACCACCTCAAGATCATAAGTTTTCTTAAATGTGGTTAGGTGACCCTTACCCCACATCAAGTCTACAAGTGACTTAAGTGTTGTATAAAAGGATGGTGTTTAACTTGTTTTTAAAAGGGATTTTAGTTTTCAAAATTCTAGATTGGAAAACTATATAATGTACCTTTCATTTGCATGCATTCAAATGTATGGTACCTTTGAAAACCAATTTTCAAGTTCCTTTTAATAAAACCCATTTTATTGTGAAATCATTAACCTTTAATAAAACCAATTTTATTACCTAATGATTTCTAAGGAACCAATTTTATGCAAGTTGTTGATATTAAGTTTGTTAATTATCCTTATCCAAATAAGATAAAACAAATTATATAAATCAACCATGCAAGCATAAATAAACAACCACAAGTTCATAACCATAGCCACCTAATCTTGGCCACACTTGTTGACCGAAACAAGTGTTCCAAAAGATCTCTCCTAAAGGACGAGAAATGACACAAGTCATGTGTTGGTGAAATCCCACTTGATCCCGCATCCATATGCTTCAAGCTTCCACCTTGTGTTGTGACCTTTCCACTTTATTTGGGCTTCCAATGGGCTCCAACTTCAGCTCCTAGCTTCCTTGGGCCTCCACGTTTAGGCTTTGGCCTTTGGGCTAAAATCCAATCTTGGACTATAAGGTCCATTAAGGCCCAAAACCAAAACCGTAATCTTGTTGCATCTTCTTTTTACATAAAATATATCCTAATACATTTTTCTCTAGTAAAATAAATACAACTAATCTACTTATTATTACAAACCAATATGAATGAATAAATAGATTACAAACCCAAATAAAATAATATTACAACCAAATTGATTATTGAATAAATCACAACACAAACACACATCCAAACACAAGGTCATGGCTAGGACATGAACATCCAAATGCACATCCAAATATGCAAGTATTACATCTTTAAAAATGGTTCCCCTTGTGAACCTCAACTTTCGGCCAAGGATAAGAAAAACCGAAAGTTTCGGGTTTTGTCCAAACAAAACAAAAATTATTCAAATAATTTAATTATTCAAGATTATCAAATGCATGTAAAGTATAACCTTGAAGAACCAAGGGGTAACCAAAAGCCCCAAAAAATTACGGCCAAATGGTGAACCACACCATAAAACCCGAAAACTTTTTAGATCTATTGATGCATGTATCCGTATAAGCGGCTCTTGATGCCATTGTTGGGTTTTAACAAGATTATCAAAGCCATATAAACCCATTTATATGAAAAACACAGCGGATAAAATAGATTTAAATCTTGTTATATTGATTGATATAAAATCCGTTTTATATGTAAAACCCAAGCCCCGGATCCATATACGAATTACATGCATACCAAAAATATCAACCATAGGGGGTTTATGTAATACAACCTTTCAAGAGGCAAGAAGATGATGGAGATGACGGTTTGAATGGCTAGCCTTCAATGGAGAAGAGCCTCAGGCTTGTATACCCTCCAAGCCTTCAACAAACACCTTGCTTGCTAGGATTTGATGACTATTGCACTTGAAAGAATAACCCTCTTGTGTTCTTCTTCCTTGAACCGATTTTGGAGAGAAGAGAGAGAGGAGAGAGATTACCAATTGCATGTAATGTGGTTGGTTAGTTGTGTTTGTTGTCCCAAGAAGTATTAATAAGAGAAAATGAATTTTAAACAAAAAGGGTGGTAATTTTCCCCCAAAGAGTGGGCTGGTCCTACCAGAAATTATTTTCTCTTTCCTCCTGGAACCAGACTAATACTCTATGTATTAGTCACAGGTCTATTTAAACTTTGTGACATTTAACACTTTTAACATGCCATAAGTTTTATGCAAAATACCACAACCATTATCATATATATATCATTTAATCAACTTAAATAATATCATAAGATAATCTCTCTAAATAAATTATCCATATAATTTATCGATTCCTCAAGTGCGAATATTTAGAAACCCATTTTCTAAATATCATGAGTGCTAATATTTACTTGTTAGATCATATCTACAATAAATATTATGGTGTTTATCTAGCTTGTTATTGGGTATGACCCGACTTGGATCATAACGTACTAGCCACATCAACTCTAATATGTGTCTTGGGCAGACCGAGTCCCACACATCTGATAACAAAAAAAGAATTAATTCAATTTAAAGCAATAGCAATTGGATTAATAAACTACAACGTGGGCAAATTTATGTTTTCATGACTTGTTCTTTATTAAATATAGACATATTTAAATCTGATTAGTTATGCTCGTTGTTTCTAAATACCTTTAAACTTTACATATGAACCACTTAGACATATATTTAATAAAACTCAACTCAAAACAACTCAAAGTGTAAGAAATACTCATGTAATAGTATATTTAAGACCATATCAATAGCAAATTACAAGTTAACGTGTTTCACGTAAATGATGCCATGCATGATCTAGATCATTCACTTTCATTATCAGTCAGTGCAACATAGTCAGGATCACGTAGATGACCAAATATAGCTCGAAACACAGGAATTTCATCCTCAGACTTTTTCCTATAAGATTTTAACTTGGCACACCCCTTCACAGACATATGAGCAAGTTTCATTTCTTCTCCAGCCTTAACTACCTATATGAATTGATTATCAACAATCAATTGTATGAAACGTGGGTACATCAACCATATTCTTTCAAAGTACATCTTCATATGTTCGAATATAATCATAGAAAAATTATATTTCAAGTTCAGGCAAAGAGTGGTCATCATGCACATCTGATAGTCTAAAATCTCCTCGTACCCTCCATTCCGATGTCCCAAACAATGTACAATTACATGCACCATAAATTTGAACGATCTCGACAATCCCGTCTTCAAATATGCAACCCTATTCACATCTTTCTTGTAACCCATCCTCTGTAAGCATCCTTGGACCATCCTTTCGTTTAGAGTAGTAGGATCAGTCGAATCTTCACGTATCTCCAAAACATCACGAAGCACTTGCTCAGACACTATAATCTTCTTCTTTTGCACCACAGACTTAATGCATTCCTCTTCTAGCTTTGCATTCTTCCAGAGTTCCTCCACGATCGCCTTTATCACAACGGTGTAAGCCGTAATTGCCTTTAAGATCCTTGAACTTTGAAAGAATGGAAATATCGACCTGAATGGTTTCATCTTATCACTTGAACCATCCAAATATGCACAAATGTTATGATTAACAATTTTTCACCATCTGCACAAACAAACAAACAAACATTCATGTTAGAAATGTTTACAAAAATTTGTTGAGTTTGAAAATTTTCTAACGATAAAATGTATATGTTGATGAATGTGTGTGTATTGTGGGCGTGTAAGTGTATGACTCAACGTGTAAGTATGTACTCTTGTAAGTGATTGCGTATAAGTAACATAAACGTGTAAGACATGACCATCAACGTGTAAATCCATGAAGGCCAAGAGCAACGAATAAGTTTTTTTGACTGTGTAAGTTTAACAGCGGATAAGTCATATGGACATATAAGGTCATAGGACGTGTAAGATCATAAGGTCAGTATAAGTCTTAACAAAGTGTATGTCTGTATTAACGTATAAGACTTTCAAACATATATGCTTTTAGAAACTTATACACCGTACAAGTTAATTAAACTTATACGCCGTATAAGTGTCTAATCACTTATACGTCCATACAAACCAAACCTAGGTCAAAAGCAATTTTGGACAAATCAGATAACGATTGACAAACAATCATGGACAATTGTGTTTGTAAAGACATCGATATTGTCTGTAGAGTAAAAACACCATGAACCATGTCCAGAACAAGTCCAATTAAAAGTTCATGACATGGATCGTCATCACGTTTATAAAATGATTCTACTCTTTAATGTACCGAGCGGAAATCGGTACAGGATGAAAACACGATAATATCTCGTTTAAGCCCAAGGTTTATTAATCCAAGTCACACGATTACAAAAGATTTGAACGTTTAAGCATGCGAGACTTAAGGATCGTAAAATACAACAATAAAAGAAAGTGATCCAAACGCCAAAAAAATTAACAAACACACATCCATTTATAGACACAACAGTAACCTTCAGCAGCGTATATCCCATGTGCATGCAGCAGCCATATAAGTCCCACCGTATAAGATCAGTGATATCAGTGCTTACAACTCCATGCAGTCCCTTATCAATCAATATGTGGTGAAAATTAAACGTATAATTCCACATCTATCAATCTATATGCGGCTAATGGAAAATGCATAAGTCCATTAATATGAATCAAACCATGCACAAAGTCAACATGAATTCTTTATCCATACCAATCTATATGCGGAGACTAGTACACATGCATCACATATACACCATCATGCAAACTCATAAACGTATAACAACCGAATAACAACTTATACGTGAACAGTATCCAATAAAACATATACGCCCATTTCATTGACTTATCCGTTGACCCGTTACTACGTTCATCACACTACTATCAACCCGACCACAAGACGAAAAGTTAAAGAAGTTCTCGTGTGTCAACAGACCCCTCCTCGGAATTTGCTTCGTCTTGTTCGTTTAAATGCTTTTCGTTCTCAAACCTTCAATAATATCGGTTTAAACTCATTCGTCCAAAACAAAAAGAATCAACCGCACAATTATCTCACATTCCGATCATCGAATCACTAGTTCTTATCTTCAACACGCATCGTTGAATCATCAATATGTAAGTTAGAATAGCGTATACGTAAACTTTTTCGTCTATGTTCTTTTGATCATGTACGCTCGCATATGTCCAATTTTATATAAGTATGTAGAACCAAAAAACGAATACGACATATAATTACTTATATATGGACGATAGACTATTGTATTATCACACTAGGATAGTACCCGTGTTACACACGGGTTGAAATTAGACAAGTAAGAAAATGAATATAAACAACCATCAAATATCACAAATATACAACCATATATCAACATTCCGATAGACAAACCAAAAAAAGTAGTGACTAACATTGTCTATATAAAAAGTTAATTACACAAACTTGAGTGTCTTATCAAAGTCATGAAAACATTAGATATTAACGAGATTATACCAAGATGATGTTGAAAATTTCTGTCCTAAAACAAAATCATCCGGCTTTACAACCTAAAAAAAACAAACAAACCATGGAATGTAATTAAGTATTAAGCCAAAATGTTTACGTATATCATAATGACTTTATATTAACATAAATATCCACCTACTTATGTTGAACTAATAAGAAAATGTGAAAAATGTAATAATTAGCATATAAATATAGACAATCATAGAATTTTACAAGAAAACCTATAAAAAATAATAAAATTTAACATAACTTTATATATTGAAACAAAACAAATGCACAAACTGGTTATCAAAATTCAAAGAATATTGAAACAATCAAATAAACAAACATATTAAACATAATAGAAGCTTAATACTAACACAACTAAATATAAACATAAAAAGGAGATTCCAAAAGAAGATATAAACATGTGGAAGTTAAGTTTACCAACCATCACCTTCAACCAAAACCCATTAAAAAAAAAGCAAACTGCCATCACAACCTGACAAACAAAATAAACGATTATACCAGTTTATTGTACATTTTTGAAGTTTGTATTAAAAATGTAAACTAATAACATAAAAAAACAAAACAAATTAAACAATAAATTCAAAATTTAGACTTCTCAAGTAAATAAGTAACTTATTGAATTTCCGCTACCTTAAACTTCATCTCCAGAATCCAAAGAGCTTTCAAAATCATCAAAATTGGATTAATAGTTTTGACACTCTAACAACCATTTAACCTTCTCACTGACTTCATTCTCTAAATCAAAATGTGTCCTTTCTTTCCTCACATTGGAAAGCTTCAGCCTTCAAGTGATCCAAATCTTTTAAAAGATATAGATCAGTGGATTGCAATATTGATTTAGCTTTAACAGTATTCCGTTGCCCATTCACATACTTTATAACCACATTATTTTGGAAAGGATAAAAAAACCACTCACATTCACCACAGGAAGAACTTCTTGATCATCTTGTTCAATATTTTCATGTATAACATTCATCAATGCTTTTTCTTTCTCGGTTTGAACTTCTTTGTGAATCCCGATGGCGTGTATTTGGTAATAAAATAGAACATTAAAATGTGACAACTGCCCAAATCCGACCCGACTCAGGTACCCGTTTTCGGATCCGTTTTTAAGTTTTAAAATTTGATTATAATCTTTATATATATTACTGATAATAATAATGATAATAATAATAATTCCTTTCCGCCGTCCCGCCCCTTTTTCCCTCTTGTCGCCGTCCCGCCCCTCTGCTTAACCCTTAAGCCTTGAACCCCCCTTTTTCTCTTAACTCTTTGCTTGTCCTTTGGTTCTTCCCGCCTAAGGATGTCTGCGCAGCTCCACGCGCCAGACTCCTTACAAGGAAGCCTGCGTGAAGACCAGCTGTTCCTGCGATTCGCGAGGCGAACTGTTCCCGCGGCGCGCTAAGGATTTGTAGTTCTTCCCGCGGCGCGCTAAGGATTGTAGTTCTTCCCGCGGCGCGCTAAGGATTGTAGTTCTTCCCGCGGCGCGCTAAGGATTGTAGTTCTTCCCGCGGCGCGCAAAGGATTGTAGTTCTTCCCGCGGCGCGCTAAGGATTGTAGTTCTTCCCGCGGCGCGCTAAGGATTGTTCTGTCTGCCTTCGCCCTCGCGCACTCAAGCCTTCTCGCGCTAGACACTTAAGTCTTTTCTCCAGTTTCAGCCAGCCTGTATGCTTTTGAAATATCTTATCTTCTGAGCTATACCTGCCAAGGTATGGGCACAGTAGGCCAGATCTGACATCTGTCCGAAAGGTCACTTTCGGCGCAGCTTGCTTACCAACCCTCTTGGTTGTCAGAAAAAGTAACTGGCATAATCTTTTAAAATCTTCTTTTCCATGTCTTGAACAGTACTTTGACTGACCCCTCCCATGCTATGAACAGTAACCTGTCAGTCTTCCCCATCCCCTGCAGCTGCCACCATATCTTTTGCTTTTGATACCTTTTGCTTTGATTTGATAAGATCTTTTCCCCAATTCAAGGGATGTGTTCCCTAGGGTTTTCCTATAAATACAACTAATTTCTTGGATAATTAAACACAACACTTAAAACACTCCCCAAAATCTTTCTTCTTTACTCTCTGCCGAAGATCCGCAGCGACGCCTCCACTCCCTCTTTGCAATCCGTCTTCTCTTCTTTTCTGCCCAGAAATCTCGGTAAATATATAATATATAATTTTCTTTTTTAATAATTTGTTTAAGTAACTTGCATATATTCAAGACATAAAAACCAATCGTTAAACCAATAACCTCTTATTTATAGGTTAACTTTCGCTTGTTTAAAAGTTGGTTTCTTGCATTATCTTTCAACGCACCTTTTACAAGTGAGTAATCCCGTACCTAATCCCCTTTTATTTTTAACGTTTTGGGATGTTCATGTGTTCGTACAACTTGAGTCTTAAACTTGTTTATGAAATTATGTGCGCAAAACCCATGTGTTATGGACGTTTACTAGTGTTGTATATTTGTATGTGTGGATCATTAACCGCTTTGATCGGCCTATTCCGAAGTTTTCATGGATCCATTAGATGAACACGGGAGACCTATTGTTACGATTTTCTTGGTTTGTTTGCACATACACGAATGATTATTTGTTTTTGCTCGATTTGGAGCACGCTATGAACTATGAGCTATGATCTATTTAGGCTTGATCACAATCTGTTTACACACTATGTTGAACACCAGTTATACACATGTTGCGCGCGGTGCTTTGTTATTATCTATTTATATCTATTAAACTTGATTTCTCACCGACACGCAAGTGTTGACGTTTTATTTTGACACATGTTCAGGTTTGCTGTAGCTGCTTTTGGAAACTCGAGGACACGTAGGATGTTTTCTTTTGCTTTGGACCTAGTTTAAAATATAACAAGACAAATTTATGTATTTGAATATTATGAGTTATGATATGTGATTTATGTTACTTTATGTCGTGTTATGCGCATGCGCAATGAAATGTATTTATTAAATATTGACACCCAAATAGTGTCACGAGTAATGAAACAATTCGTAGCGCCCCGATGTATAATCCGCCATCGGTCGGGGTGTTACATAAAAGACATAACATATTGAATAGTATCCTTGTGGATTAAGGAGAGATCGCTAAGAACAAACTCATACTTATTCAAATCGGTGGAAAATTTCCAGTTAATAATGATAAGAAATTGAAAAAAAGATTGGTATTGATTGAAGAAGTTATGGTCTGTATGTTGATCTTCCAAACTAATTTTATTAATCAAAATTAGGAACGGTGGTTGTATTGATTCATAAAGACTCATGATTAACCCTATATTTTTCAGACTATTTATGAACATGTTCCCTATTTTTTTTATCTAGTAAATTGATAATTTAGATAATGTATATCAAATATATTCGGATATAAAGTACAATGTATAACCTGTTTAAAAGTTTTAAAACTTTAATTTGTAAAAGATAAAAGATATATAAGAAACATATGGAAAAGATACTATAATGAATGGAAAATTAACATACAAACATATACCTATAGTTAGACAAAATAAAATAATTCAATCCTTACATTCAACAAAGTTTAAGATAATTAAAATATACAAACCTACACCAAAAAGTATTTTCAATAACTCATATTAGGTTTACAAATATTTCCTTATACACAACGTTTTTTGTTTCATTAATCAGTTTGGATTTGTTAATGCACGGTTTTGTCGTCTCGAGTTTTTGTAATTATCGTTTGTAATTTATTAATATTATAATGTTAAAGGGCATTTTAGTAATTATGTCTTATGCTTTATGTAAGGCTCATTCTTTAAGGATGTTTAACGAATGAGCCAGTTCGTTATTTGTAATGGTCCATTCGTAAAGGATGTTTAACGAATGGATTTGGACAAACGTCCTATTCCTGGTGTTTATCATCAACCTTCTGTTGAACAAGTTTATACCAAACCACAATGTGAGCGTGTTGACATGAGAACGTGTTTTCTTTGTGGTGAACAAGGTCACGTGGTCAGAAATTGTGGGCTGAAGAAATCATAAAATCTTCATCCATTTATCAAGGAACAAACCAAACCCGTTCCTGTGATTAAGAAGATTTTGAGAAGACCTATATCTTTTGATGATGAAACACGTATTATGTTTTCAGATGTGAATCCTCGCAAAGTTATTCGTGTTAGTGAAAATTGTTAGAGTATTTTTGTCTAATGCTAGGTCTAGTGGGCTTAATATGTCATTTTGTATTTTGTAAATGGCTAAACAGTCAATAGATAAAACTTTATAAAGTGAAACGTATAAGTAAGAGGACGTATAAGCTTATACGCCGGTATAAGCTTATACGGAGCTTGGTCTTATACGTTGTCACTAATCATATATATATAGGACTTCTCATGTTATATTCTTATCAGTTGGAATAGTTGTAATTCAGTTTGTACTTTCAAGTCATATCAATATACTGACTATTATGAGTGTTTATGTTGTCATAGCTTTATGATATATTTCCGCTATATCATATATATTGTAAATATATTCTTTCGGTCCTATTCATTATAATTCTACGTAGATGATGTTTAGCAGGATGAAGATCACGTTCCTACAAGTGTTATCAGAGCTATTGGCTCATATTTTCTACTGGTTACAGCACATTAGAGGTTAAATTAATGAATATTTGAAGTTTTCAAAGTCAAGGAACTTACTGAACATTGTTTCATCAATTATCCACTGATTATTGGAAATATTTTGCAATTCGATTGGTCATTGTGATTGTAATTAAAGACTTGATGTTTCTACAAGATGAATTAGCTTACCTGTTATTCAAAATCAATTTTCAGTTTCAAACATGGTCAAAAGCTCCGTCTAGCGTATATGTTTTCTGTTAGGCAGTTAGACGTACGTATAAGTTTGAATGCATAAGGTGGTATATCACATAAGTTGTTACAGCGCATAAGAGGTTATCCGTTGTTTTCAAGTTATACGTTGGTGTTACAAGTTTTGAATGTTATCCGTTGAATCAATGTTATACGGGTAGCAAGGTTATATGTTTGAAGCTAGGTTATACGGTGGTTCGAGGTTATACGATGTTTTAGGTTACACGTTTGAGGGTATACGTTTGGCAAGTGTTATACGTTTGATCAAGGTTATACGGTGATTCAAGATTATACAGAAAAAAAGGGTTATTCTTTTGTTTTTTCAAAAAATGGAAGATTTAAACGCATTTGTTTCACACGCTTCACCGATTGTTCAGAACATAAACTTGGAAAATGAAATGGGGACTTCAAATAAGCCCCCGAAGTTGCTTAGAATGGAAGATTATTCTAACTAGGCAGATAAGTTTGAAACGTATGCGCAAGGCCTGAACTATGATGCGTGGGAGGCCGTTGATGTTGAATACATCATACCAAAGAATGAAAATGGCACATGTCATAGGTTATCACAAATTCCTGATGGAGGACTAATTTCATACATTATAAAAAGTTGATGTTGAACCTATTTCTACAATCTATCAAATCTAAGAATTTTTAACTCCTGCAACATAATGGATCTTGTTATTCAATATGAGAGGCTCTTATTGTGACATCTGCCCCGATCCGACCCGACCCAGGTACCCGTTTCTCTGATCCGATCTCTTTCTTTTATGATTTAATATTTATTTTTACTTATATTTTACTTTTAATAATAATATATATTTTCCTTCCCGCCGTCCCGTCCCTCTTCTCTCTTTCCGCCTTCTTTTCCCTCTTGTCGCCGTCCCACCCTTAAGCCTTGAACCTCTCTGTCCTTTGTTCCTTCCCGCCTAAGGTTGTCTGCGCAGCTCCACGCGCCAGACTCTTTACAAGGAAGCCTGTGTGAAGACCACCTGTTACTGCGATACGCGAGACGAACTGTCCCCGCAGCGCGCTAAGGATTTTAGTTCTTCCCGCGGCGCGCTATGGATACTGTTCTTCCCGCGACGCGCTAAGGAATATAGTTCTTCTCGCGACGCGCTTAGAATTGAAGTTCTTCCCGCGGCACGCTTAGAAATATAATTCTTCCCGCGACGCGTTAAGGTTGATTCTGTCTGCCTTCGCGCTCGCGCACTTTTGCCTTCGCGCTCGATGCCTTCTCGCGTTTAACCCTTGAGTCTTTTCTCCTGTTTAATCTAGCCGTTTGCTTTTATGTTGTCTTATCTTCTGTGCTGTTGACCTAACCTGTCTTATGTCTGAAAAGTTACTTTCGGCGCAGCATGCGCACCAACCCCATTGGTTGGCAGAAAAAGTGACTGACATTATCTTTTGGAGATCTGCTTTTTCCATGCTTGACCAGTACCTTTATCTGAACCGCCCATGCCTTTTTACTGTTCCCTGTCAGCCTTTTTCTCTTTTTCCCTGCTACCATATCTTTTGATATCTTTTACTTTTCTGAACTTGCTTTTGATATCTTTTGTTTTGTCTTGTTCTGTTTGTCTTGGAATCTTTTCCCCTTTTCTGGATTCATGTCTCCTAGGGTTTCTCTATAAATAATAATATTATTTTTCCTAACACATCACACACAAACACTTAATTTAAATCTTCTCCTTGCTCTCGTCCTTGTCCTCTGCCGTCTCCTCTCTTTGCCTCCGTCTTCCTCCCTGTTCTACCCTGCTTTTCCGGTAATATATATTATATAATAATTTACTTATTAATTATGCTAACTTATAATCAAGACATTAAAACAAATCGTTAAAACAATAATCTTTAATTATAGGTTAACTTTGCTTGTTTGGTTCTTGCTTTACCTATCTTCACACCGATTATCATGTAAGTAATCTCGTACCTAATCCCTTTTATTTTTAATGTTTTGGGATGTTCATGTGTTCATACAAACTTAGAGTCTTAAACTGTTTATGAACTTTAGTCGCGCAGTATCCCATGTGTTGAGGACGTAGACTTGGCTGTTTATTTGTATGTGTGGATCATTAACCGTCTTGTCGGTCTATTCCACAGTTCCCATGGTACCATTATTTGAACACGGGAGAACTATCGTTTATGATTTTCTCTTTTGTTTACACATGCACAGTTTGTCTTGTTTGTGAGCTCAATTGTGAGCACTGGCAGTCTATGAATCTTAGAGTTGGTCCCGATCAGATTACACCCCTGTTGAAAACCAGACATACACATGTTGCGCGCAGATTTATTGTTATCTATGTATTAACTATTAAAACCGATTTCTCACCAACACGCAAGTGTTTGACGTTTTATTTTAACACATGTTCAGGTTTGCAGTAGCTGTTTTGGAGCTCGAGATAACCTAGGAAGTTTTCTTTATTTTGGACCTAGATTAAAATGTATCAAGACAAGTTATTGCTGTTCGATTATTATGATTTATAATATATTGATTTATGATGATTTATGTTATCTTATGTATACCTTGTGCGTGCGCGAATGAATGTATTTATTAAATATTGACACCCAATAGTGTCACGAGTAATGAAACAATATGTGGCGCCCCGATGTATAATCCGCCTTTGGTCGGGGTGTTACAGATTGGTATCAGAGCTCGTTGACTTTAGGATAGGTGGTTAGACGTAACGGCCTAGAATACCTAAGAGTCCCTTCTCGCGCATGAGAGAAATCTCATGTTTGCGCGCTTATTGTTAATTACTCGTTATTTATGAATATGCTCGCGCCTGCGCAGTATATGATTTTATGTTTTATTCCGCGATATTTCGATTTTTATTGATTTTACTTACATATTCGTTTGTTGGGATTGAAAATCCGAAAAGTCATGGTGATACATGAATAGTTGATTTTCAATTTTCAATTACGATTATGTTCTGAGGTTGGAGACTTGAAAAGTCATGGTGATACATGAATTGTCAACCTCCAATACTCATTTTCTTGTATATTTTATATTGAGGATTGAAAAGTCATGGTGATACATGAATCGTCAATCTCCAATACTCGTTTACTCGTCATTTTAAATTGAGAATTTGGAAGGTCATGGTGATACATGAATTGTCGATTCTCGATTCGAATTTGTTACCTTTATTAAGTCTGCATTTAAAGTCATTTATTTTACTTTAACTTTTGATAGTATCTAACTCTGCGAAACCAAGCTTTATAAGGTTATACTTTGCGATAAAACCAAGATATTAACAAAAATTAAAACTTTTATAGAATGCCTCCACTATCAGCTCGCCATCTTAGGAAGAAAGAAGCCGCGCGCAGACGATCGCTGCAACGTTCCCAGGAAATGGCCACCGCAATAGCCCAAGCTTTGAGCCAAAACAATACCAACACCTCCGGTTACAACATTAAATCCTTCAATGCGGGTAACCCTCCAAAGTTCACAGGTCTTGAAGGAGCCACCGTGATGCTCCAGTGGCTTGAGAAAATTGAAAACACTTTCCTCCATACCCAATGCCCTCATGACAGACGAACCCTATATGCCTCCAGTGTCCTGGAATCCAGAGCGCTTACATGGTGGAATGGAGTAGCCCATGCGCGTGGCGCAGAAGCTGCTTCCAGCATACTCTGGGAGGAATTTAAGGATCTCTTGATGCGAGAATTCTGCCCTCCCAACGAAGTAAAGCGCCTGGAGGAAGAATTTTGGAACCTGAAGCAATACAGTGGAGAAGCGCGCGAGTACGCGACGCGCTTCCACGAGCTAAGTTTACTGGTCCCTCACCTTGTTACCCCTTCCCGCCGAGCCATCGAGAAATTCCTTGGGGGTCTCCCCATGGAAATTCAAGATTCTGTATGGGCCAGAAACCCAGTAACCCTCCCTGACGCTATTGAGTTGGCCGCTGTGCTCAGCGACAACCATGTCAGAGCAGGAACCTTGTTCCTGCGGGGAACTGAGAAGACCAAACCCACCAAAACTGCCCCTGAACCAACAGAAACCAAACCAGAACCCTCAAACCATAACCAGAAACGTAAGCGCAGACAAGCTTACGCGCTTACCAACCCACCCATAGTCCAGCAACCTGCCTACCAACCTCTAGTATACGCCCCTCAACCACTGTCCGCCTACCCAACACCTCCTGTAGTCCACAACTATGCCTTAACCAATCCAGCACTCCCTGCCCCGCCAACTAAGAAACCTTACACAGAAAACCACCCCTTTTGCCCAACCTGTAGACTCCACCACCCACCTCATGTCCCATGTCGACAATGTAACCGATGTCCGCGCTGGCCACCTTGCAGAAAACTGTAGAGTCCTTCCCGCCAATCCAATTGCGCCAACACCACCAGTCTACCCGCAGAACCCACAACCAACCTACCAAAACCCACGACCCAGATCGTGCTTTAACTGCGGTGATCCCAGTCATTTCCGGAACGCGTGCCCAAGGCTACAAGTGCAAATCACACAAGCGAATCCGGTGAACCAGATTTCAAACCAAGTGACGCGTGGACGAGCTTTTAATATAACCGCGCACCAAGCGCAAGCGAATAATGACGTAGTTAATGGTACATTTTTACTTAACGGAAATTATGCTTCTATACTTTTTGATACTGGCGCCGATCGAAGTTTTATCTCTCGCGCCTTTAAGCAGAAGCTTGCGCGACCGCGCGATAACTTAAAAGAAGATTTTTCAGTTGAATTGGCTAATGGTGAAACTATTTTAATAAACTCAGTGATTAAAGATTGCACGCTTAACCTTAATGAAAACGATTTTCTAATCGATCTCATCCCCATGCCTCTTGGAAGTTTTGATATTATCATTGGTATGGACTGGCTTTCGAAGAATCGCGTCGAAGTTATTTGCGCCAAGAAGATGATTCGCATACCTCGAGAAAATGGTGATCTTCATATCTACGGCGAGAAACCCTCCCGCGGTCTTAAGCTTATGTCTTGCGCCGAAGCCCAAAGGCTTATGCGGAAGAAGTGTGTTGCATTCTTAGCCCATGTGGTCAAACCTGCTGAAGAGAAGAAGCTTCGCGATATCCCTGTGGTGCGTGATTTCCCTGAAGTTTTTCCTGATGATCTTCCTGGTATCCCTCCCGCTCGTGAAGTCGAGTTTCGTGTTGATCTTGTCCCTGGTGCTTCCCCCGTAGCTAAATCTCCTTATCGTCTTGCACCCGCTGAGATGCAAGAATTGGCCAGCCAACTTCAAGAGTTGACTGCTAAAGGATTCATCCGCCCTAGCTCTTCGCCCTGGGGTGCTCCGGTGTTGTTCGTTAAAAAGAAAGATGGATCGTTTCGCATGTGTATCGATTACCGCGAGTTGAACAAACTCACCATTAAGAACCGGTATCCCTTACCGCGTATTGACGACCTCTTTGATCAGCTCCAAGGTGCCTCTTGTTTCTCCAAGATTGATCTCCGCTCTGGCTATCACCAGTTGCGCATCCGCGATGAAGATGTTCCGAAGACTGCTTTTCGAACCCGCTATGGCCATTTTGAATTCTTGGTCATGTCCTTCGGTTTAACCAACGCACCCGCCATTTTCATGGATCTAATGAATCGGGTGTGTAGACCTTTCTTGGACCGTTTTGTGATCGTGTTTATCGATGATGTTCTGGTGTATTCTAAGACCAAGGCCGAGCATGAGCAACATCTTCGGTTGGTGTTGCAGAAGCTTAGAGCTGAGCAACTCTATGCTAAGCTTTCCAAGTGTGAATTTTGGTCTGATTAAGTACAGTTTCTGGGTCATGTTGTAAACAAGATGGGTATTCATGTCGACCCATCCAAGATTGAAGCAATCAAGAACTGGTTGACGCCATCTTCTCCTACCGAAATCCGTTCCTTTCTGGGCTTAGCTGGTTACTACCGGCGATTTATTTCGAACTTCTCAAAGATCGCTTTGCCTTTAACAGCTCTAACGCACAAAGGTAAACCGTATATTTGGGGCTCGAAGCAAGAAGAAGCCTTTCTGACGCTCAAGCGTTTGTTGTGTGAAGCTCCTGTTCTTGCGCTACCTGAGGGTAATGATGATTTTGTCGTGTATTGCGATGCATCCAACCAAGGTCTCGGTTGTGTTCTTATGCAACGAGGCAAGGTTATCGCTTACGCATCAAGGCAACTAAAGATTCATGAAAAGAATTATACAACTCACGATCTCGAACTTGGTGCAGTTGTATTTGCCTTGAAGATCTGGAGACACTACCTCTATGGTACTAAGTGTATCCTCTACACTGACCATAAAAGCCTTCAGCATATCTTTGATCAGAAGGAACTTAACATGAGACAACGCCGATGGAACGAACTCATCAGTGATTACGATTGTGAGATCCGGTATCATCCTGGTAAGGCTAATGTGGTAGCCGATGCGCTCAGCCGAAAACCCAGCCAGCTTAACTGTATCTTGCCGCGCACGCAGCTTCACTTTGCGCCGATTCAGAGCAATCTTGAATCACGCATTCGCGACGCGCAGCGCGCATCCATCGGTAATGGTAACCTTCGCGCCGAGTTAGCGTGTGGCGCGGAAGCGCACTTTGTCCCTAATCTGAGTGGAATTCTTTGTTATCTCAATCGCATCTGGATTCCCTTTGATGAGAATCTTCGCGCTGATCTCCTGAGTGAAGCGCACAAATCTCGGTATTCTATTCATCCCGGCGCTGATAAGATGTACAAGGATTTGCGCATTACTTATTGGTGGCCCGGTATGAAAAAGGATATTGCTGTGTTCGTAGCTAAATGCCTGACTTGTTCTAAAGTAAAAGCTGAACACCAACGCCCATCTGGTTTGCTCGAACAACCAGAAATTCCTACGTGGAAATGGGAATGTGTAGCGATGGACTTTATTACAAAGTTACCTTTGACAGCAAGCAAACATGATAGCATTTGGGTAATAGTGAATCGTTTGACTAAGTCTGCTCACTTCCTGCCCATTCGTGAAAACTACCGTGTTGAGCAACTCGCGCAGCTTTATGTCAAGGAAATTGTCTGCCGCCATGGCACTCCTTTGAGCATCATATCCGATTGCGATGGCCGTTTTATATCCCGCTTTTGGAAATCTCTCCAATCTGCGTTAGGAACTCGCTTGGACATGAGTACGGCATATCATCCTCAGACTGACGGACAGTCTGAGCGAACTATTCAAACTCTTGAGGATATGCTCCGATCTTGTGTTCTTGATTTTGGAGGTAATTGGGATTCGCACCTGCCTTTGATCGAGTTCTCGTATAATAACAGCTATCATTCCAGTATTGGTATGGCCCCATTTGAAGCACTTTACGGTCGTAAGTGCCGCTCCCCGATTTGTTGGAGCGAAGTGGGAGAAACTCAAATCACAGGACCCGAACTTGTTCAAGAGACAACCGATAAAATCGCCAAGATCCGTGATCATCTGCTGACTGCCAGAAGCCGACAGAAGAGTTACGCAGATCGCAGGCGAAAGCCTCTCGAATTTCAAGTTGGTGATCTTGTTCTCCTCAAAGTGTCGCCCTGGAAGGGTGTTGTCCGCTTTGGGAAGAAGGGTAAGCTTGCTCCTCGTTATGTTGGTCCATTCAAGATTCTCGCGCGTGTAGGAAAAGTTGCCTACAGACTTGACCTACCGCCCGCGTAATGTGCATCCAACGTTCCATGTATCCAATCTCAAGAAATGTTTAGCTGACGAGAACCTTCACATACCACTTGATGAAGTTCAAGTTGATGAATCCATGCATTTCGTTGAGAAGCCTGTTGAGATTTTGGATCGCGAGGTAAAGCAAACCAAGCGCAGTCGTATCCCTATTGTTAAAGTTCGATGGGAGTCCAAGCGCGGAGCCGAGTTTACATGGGAAAGGGAAGATCAAATGAAGATCAAGTACCCGCACCTGTTCTCTGCGCAACCTACTTCGAGATAAATTTCGGGACGAAATTTCTTAAAGTAGGGGAGACTGTGACATCTGCCCCGATCCGACCCGACCCAGGTACCCGTTTCTCTGATCCGATCGCTTTCTTTTATGATTTAATATTTATTTTTACTTATATTTTACTTTTAATAATAATATATATTTTCCTTCCCGCCGTCCCGTCCCTCTTCTCTCTTTCCGCCTTCTTTTCCCTCTTGTCGCCGTCCCGCCCTTAAGCCTTGAACCTCTCTGTCCTTTGTTCCTTCCCGCCTAAGGTTGTCTGCGCAGCTCCACGCGCCAGACTCTTTACAAGGAAGCCTGCGTGAAGACCACCTGTTACTGCGATACGCGAGACGAACTGTCCCCGCAGTGCGCTAAGGATTTTAGTTCTTCCCGCGGCGCGCTATGGATACTGTTCTTCCCGCGACGCGCTAAGGAATATAGTTCTTCTCGCGACGCGCTTAGAATTGAAGTTCTTCCCGCGGCGCGCTTAGAAATATAATTCTTCCCGCGACGCGTTAAGGTTGATTCTGTCTGCCTTCGCGCTCGCGCACTTTTGCCTTCGCGCTCGATGCCTTCTCGCGTTTAACCCTTGAGTCTTTTCTCCTGTTTAATCTAGCCGTTTGCTTTTATGTTGTCTTATCTTCTGTGCTGTTGACCTAACCTGTCTTATGTCTGAAAAGTTACTTTCGGCGCAGCATGCGCACCAACCCCATTGGTTGGCAGAAAAAGTGACTGACATTATCTTTTGGAGATCTGCTTTTTCCATGCTTGACCAGTACCTTTATCTGAACCGCCCATGCCTTTTTACTGTTCCCTGTCAGCCTTTTTCTCTTTTTCCCTGCTACCATATCTTTTGATATCTTTTACTTTTCTGAACTTGCTTTTGATATCTTTTGTTTTGTCTTGTTCTGTTTGTCTTGGAATCTTTTCCCCTTTTCTGGATTCATGTCTCCTAGGGTTTCTCTATAAATAATAATATTATTTTTCCTAACACATCACACACAAACACTTAATTTAAATCTTCTCCTTGCTCTCGTCCTTGTCCTCTGCCGTCTCCTCTCTTTGCCTCCGTCTTCCTCCCTGTTCTACCCTGCTTTTCCGGTAATATATATTATATAATAATTTACTTATTAATTATGCTAACTTATAATCAAGACATTAAAACAAATCGTTAAAACAATAATCTTTAATTATAGGTTAACTTTGCTTGTTTGGTTCTTGCTTTACCTATCTTCACACCGATTATCATGTGAGTAATCTCGTACCTAATCCCTTTTATTTTTAATGTTTTGGGATGTTCATGTGTTCATATAAACTTAGAGTCTTAAACTGTTTATGAACTTTAGTCGCGCAGTATCCCATGTGTTGAGGACGTAGACTTGGCTGTTTATTTGTATGTGTGGATCATTAACCGTCTTGTCGGTCTATTCCGCAGTTCCCATGGTACCATTAGATGAACACGGGAGAACTATCGTTTATGATTTTCTCTTTTGTTTACACATGCACAGTTTGTCTTGTTTGTGAGCTCAATTGTGAGCAC
>NW_027501173.1:0-65648 GCF_021521415.1 Bidens hawaiensis | reverse complement strand
GGATATTATTAGGGTCCGGTATCCCTTTCTTCCCTACTATCATGCCTTACCTTTCCATATGTATAATTGTGAGTTTCATACGTACATACATCATTCATCCATCATATACAACAATCATATCCTCAACCATCACCTCTTAGTGCATGCAATATCCGAAGATCGTTCACGCACCGACAAGCTTTCATATCACATTTAAGACATACATAAATAACGTACAAATCATACATGGCATACACTTAGCATTTAAGGCAAGTGTATTAACTATCTCATCAAGTATGCACACAGCCTCGAAAACATAACAAGGAATTGGGCTAGAAACTCACCTGAATTTGGTTACGTTCACCGTTAATAGTTATTCCCCTCTTTAGCTATGCACGACTAACTGTATAACAATTACACGTATCAATTTAACTATCACTAACCATATCGTGTTTCTAGCTTAATTATTACCCTCAACGAACGGGGGTCCGGGGGGTAGCGCCACTGGCAGCGGGGTTCTAGGGGCGGCAGCCCCTAGCGGGGTCCAAGGGGGCAGAGCCCCTGGCTGGGGTTAATCATAACTCTCTTAACACATTTTCTATTAGGATTTTATGATAATATATTATTGTTAACCTCACAATCCTTTAAGGTATCTTCTATAAATTAAAAAAGTTCAAGGGCTATTTTGTAATTACATCATTCTTTTTCTAAGTCCAGGGACTGTTCTGTCATTTTATCAAACTTCTAGTTCGTTACTTGGTTCTTAACGAATTGGGTTCATGACTAATTACCCATTCGTCACTTTATAACGAATTGAACCTTATAACGAACTAGTCCTTTGACGAATTGGACCTTATAATGAGCTGGTCCTTTGACGAATTGAACTTCTAGCGAATGACCCCTCTGTAACGAATTGAACCTTCTAATTCGTTATCTCCTTTTAACGAATGGTCATAACGAATTGGGGTTAACTCGTTATCTTTTCCATAACGAATTTGGATACGAACTAAAGCTAGTTCGTTAAGCTTCCGTTAACGAAACAACCTGACGAATTACCTCTAGTTCGTTAACTCTCCGTTAACGAATTAGGGTTAGGTCAGAATGTCAGAACATTCTCTGACATCCTAGGATACGTTTTTTCGGCGCTGCCTTTCCGGCGCCATCACCAGCGGATAACCGGGATCTCTCCGGAAAAGCGAGATCTCGCTTATTTCACCACTGTTTTCACCGTTTTTCGTCCCGATCGATCCAGATCTGAGCTAGGGTGACCCCTAAGCTCATCTTTGGTTCGGTTTATACCCGATTCCACCCGGATCTCAAGACTTTAACAGTTTAAGGGTGTCGGCTAGTCGTTTCGTGACTAAATCTTACGAGGTTGATTTCATACAATATCATACTATCATTACCTTGGATCGGGATCGGTTTTCCTTCTTGGTTCGGCTAGAGAAAAGAGAGAAAATAGAGAGAGCTTAAGTGTGTGTTTCGGGTGGTGTATGGAATATGTGTAAATGTATTGATTAAGGGTTAATTATTGTTTATATAAGATTGGTCATGGACTTAAGCCCATGGTCTTTTCCTCCTTTTCCTATTAACCCAAGTCCATTACCCATATTACTTGACCCAACACTAGCTTGACTCATAATAACTCATATTCTATTTTATTAACCGAAACGAGAAAACGGAATGTTACAAATTGTGTTATGATGTTCGCTTTAGGGTATATGTTTGATGGGTTAGGACGGCTTCCTTGTAATAGTTAATACGAATCACCAATTGATTAATTAACATATTTGTTGATGTCAGAAACGCGGATTATAGAAAGATTATCAAAGTGTGATTCAATTTCCATGTTACACACGAGAATTAAGGGCCAAGTTAACCAAAACAGGATCCAGAATCGTGAGATGGGTGTGGTAAGAGAATATGGGTAAACGGGTTATAGAGTTAAGATATTATAATATAATAATATAAATCAAATTTGCACAATGGTCCTTCTAGTATAAAGATGGGACCAAAAATGGGTTAAAGTTTAGATTTGGGTTAAAAATGTATATTAATCAAAGTAGTTTTAAATTATTAAATAACTATTAAAACAATAATATTAAGATAATGATAATGACTCGTTAAACGCGATATTTTATTGTTAAAGTTTTCCGAACATAAGAGCGAGTCGGGTAAACGGATAAAAATAATATTTTAAAAATATCCAAGTTGTTACAATCTCCCTTACTTTAAGGAGTCCCAGAAAAATTTTAAACTAAAATTTATAATGTATCCTAGGCTCCTAGCAAAGAACTTTGAATAGTTAAAATACCGCTCAAAATACAAATCCAATAAGGACACTTATATATAGGATATACCGGCGGCATATCCACCATGTCCTTATCATCTTTACATTTGTACCATTATCTCAACTACTTTCAATTCTATTTTATGACACACAATCTTACGCATCATGATTTCCATGCGAGAACTTCGATAATTATTTTCCGGACCATAATTATTTTCATCATCGGATGGTCCACATGATTCATCCCATCATGTGGATTTACAAACGTTTGAAAATATGATTTTTAAGAATGGAAATTCTTTAGGGAAAGGGTTTTTAAGTGAGACATCTTTGAATAGAAAAAAGTTTATAGTTTAGTTATTAAAATGGAAAATTTTATAAAACAACCATTCGATAATTTTAAACTTTATTAGAGGGGCATAAAAATAGAAAATCTTAATAATTCATAAAAACGTTAATTCTAAACTTTATTAAGGAGTCGATATAAGGTAGAATACGGCGAGCGGCAAGGTCTTCTAGTAGCTTAATTCTTCAGTTGCGTATGACTTGAAACCTGGGGACTTGAGCATCTTGAATGATTTGATTGATGCGAGCTTGAGCAGTCGAGGTAGATTGATTCGAAATTGCTTTAATAGCTTGAGCGTGAATGGTTTGACGAGAGAAGCTTGATGGACATGGGATTTATTGGTTTGAACTTGATGGGTAAGGTAAATCTGAGGGCACATATCGCTGAGAGGATTAGGGTCTCCTGAAGGGTAGGAATCACGGGTAGTAGTGGCATCAGGTTGAGCATGAGGGATAGACTGTTGCGGAACGGCTTGTGCATTAGACGGTGTAGGGAAAGTATAGGCATGGATGATCGAAACAATTACATTGGGTGCAAAACGAGATAAGGATTGAGTCAAATGATGAAAGTTACTAGTGGGAAATACGAGTGAACACCGATGGAGAGTTTCTTTCTCGGGATACTTTGATTTTGTCGAGGTTGATAATTGATTTGATTAACGGCATAGTTTTTATAATTAGACTTGCGCTTGTTGTTGTCGCGAGGATGAGTAGGGGTAAATGAATTAAAATTTCAATCAAAGAAGTTAATGAACAAGTTTGAATTTGTTGTATTAATGTTTTGAATTTGAATTTATATTTTAGAGGTTGCAGCAGCTAACTCATTGGATATACACGCGTTGGTCATGAGAACTAGACGATTGATGTCGAGGACGACAGTGATCTCTTAGATGAGATATTCTATGAGGACTAAAAATAAAGATTTATAAGATGAAGGATAAGTTGAGGAAAACATTAGAGTAATAAAATGTTCAATCATGCAAAAAAGCCACATCAGCAGTAAAACTAACGGGGCTAAGGTCCATTAAGTTCGAGAGTGAGTGAAGAAAATAGATTACAAGTTGGGAGTGATGAGAGACAGATTGGTAGTTGGGAGTGTTCTATTCAATTTATTAAAAAGCAGATTTAGGTTGTGAGAGGCGTTTTCTTATTCAATTTATTATAGAACTTTTGTACTGCTTTTACAACTTCATGTATCATTCTTTGCTGCATTCCGTTAGTCAATTATCTAGATTCCACGTAGGTTCCACATTTTGGAATTTGGAATGTTAATTTTGCTTTGTATTTTATTTTTCACATTTCCTTTTTCTACTTTATCTACCCCCCCCCCCTCCCTCTCTATTTCTTTCTCTCTCTATCTCTCTATATATAAATTTATATAGGGATGGGTTAACGTACAATAATGACTTATCATATATTACGTACGCGACCTTCTAGAGCATTAGATTAAAAAATTTCGTAAATAACCCAATAGTAGTTCGCGATCAAAATTCGTCGATTACAAATCGACTCTGATCCAAATTCGAAACTCGTCATTCAATCTAATTCAATTTCTAAACTCTAATCACAGCTTAAAGTATGAAATCTTTAAAGTCAAAAACCAAATCAAAATCGAACGGCATTGAACATCAAGAAATCTTCAAAATTGATCAATAATTGATGATTTAATCAATCGAATTGATGTGTAGAAGTATTTAGATTCATTAATCGATTATGGAATTGCAAAAATAATGCACTCAATCGAGCTCTGATTAAATATTATGTTTAAACGTTCTGAAACAAAACTGAAGACCATTAAATGTTCTGACCAAAAAAGAACATCTTTAAACGTTTTAATACGTTCAAAGAAGTTATGGGTGTTAAAAATGAACATCTTTAAACGTTCTAATACGTTCAAGGAAGTTATGGGTGTTAAAAAAAGTGAACATCCTTAAACGTTCTAATACGTTCAAAGAAGTTCTGGGTGTTCAAAAACGTTTAGAAGTTCTGAACTTCTAAACTAACAAAAAAAAATTAAACACCTGTGACATGAAATCGAACACTGAAATCACTTCATATAATCTCGTAATCATCAAACAATCATCAATCGACCGTCAATTTGATCATCGATTCGATCATATGAACAAAATATGGAACGTCTGCAACTGGGTTTCTGCAAATGGCGTATTTCAATTCAAAATCAATTGAAGTGTGTGTCTGCAAATGACGTCGGTGACAATGGTTGAATCGATGCAACGGTTAATTAGGATGGAAACGATTTGAAATAATTTACAAATTTGCTACCGCATGTTTTTTGAAATCTAGGGTTGAGGGTGTCGCGTACGTAATGTACGATAAGAGATTATTGTAAGGGATAGCTCTATTCGTGGTATATAAGGGGTGTTTCCTAAAAAGACGTTTTTTGTCTTTTTTTTTGTTTAAATTTATTTTAGTTAATTAAATTATATTTAATTTGCTTATTTTTTTATATTATCGTTTTATTATAAAAAGATTTTTTATTGATTTTCGTTACCAACAATCAGCCCGATTTAAAAATTATAACGAAATAACGTAAATAAACGATATATATACACACACAACCATTACAACGAGTTTGTACAAATAATAACAAAATGTAGAAATATATCTAAATAGCAACGCCTCAAGCGTGTTAACAAGCGATTAAATCTTATGATTTACGAGACAATAAAAAACACAAAAAACCACCACCATGGGTGTCAGGTGCGGTTGCAAGGAGAACAACGACGACGTTGTACACTAAAAACACAAAAAACCACCACCATTACAGCTAGTTTGAACAAATAATAATAAAATGTAGGAATCTATTTAAATGACAACGTCACCAGGTGATGATTAGATCATAGGATTTACGTAACAATAAAAAAACACACAAACACACACACGAAAAACAACCAACACGTTCTGACAACGAAGCGAGCACACCTGGTGTCAGGCGCTGTCGCGAGGACGACGACGACGATAGACCGGGCTTCAGATGCAAGCTTGATAGCGCCGACGATGGCAACGACGACGCTGGTAATGCTGCCATTTAGATATATTTTTACATTTTATTATTGTTTGTACAAACTCGTTGTAATGGTTGTGTGTGTGTGTATATATCATTTATTTACATTGTTTCGTTACAATTTTTAAATCAGACTGATGGTTGATAACGAAAATAATAAAAAAAATCATTATTTAATAAAACAACAAAATAAAAAACAATAATCAAAATAAATAAAATTAAATTAACACTAAAACTAAATTAAACATAAAAAGACTAAAAGAAACGTATTTTTAGTAAACAACCTCCTATATGCATATAAGAATGTGTTTATATAAGAATGTGTCTATAGTATGACTCTTAATTAACCACGTATAAAGAATACAATAAAAATGCTTTTAAAAAAGCCTAGTGAAATAGTATCTCCTAATTACTTTAAAGATCATTACAATAAAACCTAAATAATTTATTCTAGATACTTGAGAGTAAGAAAATCATACTCAGTGGCGAAGCTTAGACTGAGGCACCGGGGGCAAGCTCAATACGGATACGAAATTTCATAAACGAGGGGGGGCGGGCTCAAATATCCGGCCGAGAAAGGGTAAACTTACACTACGTATAAAGATTTTCGGCCGAAAACAGATAAATTTACACTACTGCGCAAAAAAACAGGGAGGGCGGGGCCACCCCGGGCCTCAATGAAGCTTCGCCCTTGATCACACTCACAATCAAGGTTGCAAAAGTCGTTAGGCAAACCCTAGGCAGAGTTGGGTGTACTCCGAAATGATAAATATAAAGAAAATTAATTTTTGAATATTATATATATGTCAAATATCATAAGTTTGTGAATATTTATAACAAAAAAAGTGAATATCAATATAAATACGATAAATGCATTTTAAATACTAATATATTCTAAAATTATTTAATCATTAGTTAAAAAAAGTGAGAATTCTTTTTTTAATTTATTCTAAAATAAAATAAATATGAATCATGTGTTATTTTGTTACGTCAAATTGGTCCAAGTTGACTGACTAGATGTGATTCTGGCTAAGGTTGACCATCTTCGATCGATTCTTAGTAACTAGGCGGAGTTACAGAAACTCTCCTCAATATCATACCTTGTAGCAAGTACTCGGCCTTATATACCTACTTTTACAACATTGCTTACAATGAAGCGAAAATAATGAGCATGTGGTGTAAGAACACAATCTTGAAAAAGATAAGGAAAAAACATATAAAAACGTAAGCAATAAGAAAAATTCGTGATTGAAAATGGTGATGCGGATCCAAGGCTATAACGGTGGCAACTAGAGACACAACAACTAGACATGTTCAAAAAAACCGGTTCCCGAACCGGTTTGGCGGTTTAAACCGGAAACCGGTTTTTAAAAAAACCGGTTTTTTAAAAACCGGTTTGACCGGTTTACAAACCGCCGGTTTGTATATCGGTTTTAAGTTTTAGAGGCAAAACCGGTTTTGAAACCGGTTATAAAAAAAACCGGTTTTTTTTTCTAACCGGTTACAAAAAAACCGGTTAACCGGTTTTTTTTATAAACCGGTTTATTACCGTTATAAAAAAACCGGTTAACCGGTTTTTTTATAACCGGTTAACCGGTTAAAACCGGTTTTTGAACGTTGGCAAACGGCTTTATAGCCGTTTTTTTTTCATTTTTGACCGTTTTTTTTTCTTTTTTTTACCATTTTACCCCCACAAACATCTATATATAGTTTAGGTTGGGTATTGGTTAGATCACACTTGATTATACAACTCCAAACGCTCTAAACGTTTATTTCATACGCGATTATTTTGTTATCTCACGCTCAATTATACCACATTACCACTCCATACGCTCTTATTTCGTAGTCGTTTATTTCATACTCCAGTATACCACTCTTAATTCGTAGTCGATTATCATGGCCTCCCAAAGTGCTGCTTCATCGGTCAACATGGGTGCCTCGAACACGGGAGAAACGGTCGTTCGGGTCATCCCCACGAAACGAAACCAAGATGTTTGGCAACATTTCGACCTATGCGAAATGTCTAACGGTAGCCAAAAAGCTCGATGCAAACATTGTTTGAAGTTTTATGGCAAAGATGCAAACTCCACTTTAAGAGCGCATGTACAAAGGCCCTTTTGCAAGGCCTTGAAGGACGAATCGGGAAGTAGTTCGCAGCCGGAGATGACGAATCAAGGAACGGTGTTTACGTACGACCTTGAAGCGGTACGTCAAAAGTTTTCAAACTTTGTGATTCAAAATACACTTCCTTTCAACCACTTCGACAACCCTCAATTCACGGAGATGATGCAAAAGTATGTTCAACCACGCTACCAACACGTAAGTCGTTCGACCCTTAGAAGAGATTGTCTTAAAGCTTGGAAAAACGCTAAATCCGAACTAATTTCATACTTTTTGAACTTACAAACTGGTGTAAACTTAACAACGGATGTGTGGTCGGTACCTAATGGTTCGCCCGACTCATACATTTGTGTGACGGCTCATTGGGTTGACCCCGGGTCGTGGCAAATGATGAAACGAACCGTTGCGTTTCAATTGTTTGATTACCCGCACACGGGTAGAAATATTTTTAAACTCTTGGATAAAGTCATTCGACAATACAAGATTGAAGATAAAATCTTTTCAATTTCGTTTGATAACGCGTCCAACAATACGGCCGCGGTTGGCCATTTAAAATTAAAGTATAAACCTATTTGTGATGGAGCGTTTTTTCATAGCCGATGCATTGCACATATTATCAACTTGGCCGTGCAAGATGGGTTAAACGTGATCGAAACGCAAAGAAACAATTTTAAAAGAATGTTACGAGATGTTTTTAGCAACAATAAAACATTTTCAAGATACAAAAAATTTTGTGATGAAGCTAATTGTCAATGGTTGGGGCCCAATTGGGATTGTCCAACAAGATGGAACTCGACTTGTGATATGTTTGAGAAAGCCATCCAACAAAAAGAATCACTAATTGCGTTTCATCAAATAATGTCAAATAGGGGTAAATGTGCACCGTACGATCCTAGAAACTGGTTGTTGATTGAGATCGTTACGGAGGTCCTTCAAATTTTTAAATCTTGCACAACTAGTTTATCCGGGGTTTACTATCCAACAAGCCCCATTGCTTTACCAAAAATTGCTGTCATGTGCACAAAGTTGGGTGAACTTCATTGCAGGGGTGCACCTTATTTTGATATGGGTGTAAAAATGAAAGAAAAATTTAGAAAATATTTTCAACAACTACCCGCTGTTTTGACATGTGCTGCTGCGTTAAACCCATGCATAAATGTTGGTGGTGTTGAAGCTTTAATAGAAAAAATTTGTGACGAGCTAGAGTTAAACGACGATCAAAACCCCTATTATAACCAAACTTTAAAGAATGCTTTCAACACCACCTTGGCAAACATGTATGATGTTTACCTTACAAAATACGGGTCGTCTTCCCAAATTCATGACTCGTTAAGAGCTGTTGCCCAATCCCAATCCCAAACCGACCTTGAAATGGGGATGTACTACATGATTTGGGAAGACGCCGGTAAACGTCAAAAGGTAAACACCCCAAGCAGTGAACTTGGAAGGTATGGTGGTACCAACTTTGTGAAACACATGACTCCAGATGAATTTAGAAGTCTTGATTTGCTGGCTTGGTGGAGAGGTAAGGAGGATGAGTTTCCGATCCTCGCCGCCATGGCCAAAGATTTACTAACGGTCCAAGCTTCCACGGTAGCTTCGGAGTCTGCTTTTTCTGTTTCTGGCAGGGTTATATCGATTAGGAGGACTCGACTCACTCCACCAGCTGTAGAGATGTCTATTTGCTACAAGGATTACTTGGACTCTTTAGATAGGGCACAACATCAACGCTCACTCGAGGGGGAAATGGACTATGAGGCGGGCTTGTATGAAGACGAGGTCAATCAAGGACACACTCAACCAATGACCGATGAAGAAGCCGCGTACGACGATTACCTAAGGAATAGCTCGGGATCGGGTAGCGATGAAAATAATGAGTAAGAAACAGCAAGTTGTTAATGTAATCGTGTCTAAGCATTCTTTAATGTTTGTATTTTTGAGTTACGAATATGCGATAACGATTTAATGTTTGTATTTTTAATGTAAAGGCTATAAATGAAAGTTATGTATTTTTGAGTTACGAATATGCGATAACGATTTAATGCTTGTAGTTACCGGTTTGTTTATACTGTGAAAAAATAATGGTTATTTAAAAAAAAAAAAAAAAAAAAAAAACCGGTTAACCGGTTAGACCGGTTATTAAAAAACCGGTTAATAAAAAAACCGGTTTATTAACCGGTTCTAACCGGTTCCTAAACCGGTCCAAACTGGTTTGACCGGTTATGGTTTTCTTACAAAAAAACCGGTTATTAACCGGTCCGGTTATTAACCGAACCGGTTTTTTTCCTGGACGAAAAAAACCGGTCCGGTTAATAACCGAACCGGTTTTTTAAAAAAAACCGATTTGTGCACCTCTAACAACAACAATAGAAACACACAAAAAACATGATCCACAAATAAGTACAATATGTCAGGCAGAGGACTGTGCATTATTAATTAAATAATAAGGATAGTTATCACGGAAAAAAAAAACTAATCAGATTGAATCCCATATGGTCACAACTACAATAAACTCTTAACTAATATATCCTGTAATAATACTATAAAAACAGTAGACCAAGCTGGTTCAACCTCAAATCCTCATCGGTTTTGGCCAGGGTCGATTTTGTTGGGACAGTTCTTCGAGTTGGTCCGATTTGCTCCAGCTCAAAAAAGATTCTATGTTTTCAGTTTAAAGTACAGCATTTTGAGTAACATGATCTAATGCTTTCTCAACTTCTAGGATATTCAAACAAAACCTATAAAAAATTACTACATAAATTTAAGTAAATACCTTTTCTTCCAAAATCACTCTATATTGTTAACTACTACAACTTACACTGTACAACTCCTCCAAACCAGAAACATAGAAGATAGATATGCAAAGTATCACAAGTAAAATAGATAATAATAATAATAATAATAATAATAATAATAATAATAATATGCATAAACTTAATTCCCCATGTAAGGATGACCTCTAAATGGAGAATCACTTTGCAACTGCCATTCCCTTTCCTTCACATGCTGCAAACGAGGCGGTTGTTCCATTCTCAGCTCACCACCACTGCTAATGTTTGGTCTTGGGTACCCAAACAAAAGCTTTTCCATCGGATTCGGGTTCTCAAAGTACACCATTCTGTTTGTAAGCAAAGGGTTTCCCCACTTATCGATAAGATCAAACCTCGGCCCACCATCATATCCATGAAAGTTTCCAACATTTCCGGGAGTATTGTTAACGGGCCAGTGATGGTTAACACCGGGCTCGAGACTAAGGTTGTTATTATACCGGTAAAGCCATTCAGAAGAACTTAATCCATAAACAGGGGGGCGATATGCATCAACAAACCCAAGCACTCCCGAACTAAAGTCCAACGGTAATCTGCTGACTGGTGGTGCACCTAGTATACCATGTTCTTCGGGTAACAATGGTGCTGATGGAACAGGTGCCACGTATGAGGCTTCGGATATTGACATGTCAGCAAAAGACGATAACGGGTTTTCAGAAATAGGAGCCAGTTCTTGCTTATTTGGATTTCTTGATTTTTTTTCCATTTCAAGATTTAAACTTTCTTTGTTAAGAACCCAGCCACTAAGTGAAGGAGGTCCTGCATTCAGCCCATTTGATCCGTTTTGTGCACTAAAAAGTGAAGAAGAACGGCGCAAGCTTTCTTCAGAGGTTTCGGTTTGGTCAACCGGTTCATCATTTGAGGTTTGAATCGGTTCAGAGTTGTATCTAGTTAAAGGCTTGAAAAGAATCACCTCTTCTTCAAATTCTCCATTATTTTTCTTTGGACTCTTTTCAGAATCTTTACCTGCATAGAATCTTCTTGCTGATTGATCATAAATGATTGGATTTTGGGGAGAATCTTTAAATCTTTCTGCTATTTTAACGGAAGCAAGTAGAATACGTTGGATTCGGATCGAGTTTCCATCTTGAAATTTACTTCGGTTTTCAGGGCAGAAATCTAACAAGTCGGTTGATTGGGATACGGGTTCAAACCCTCGTAGCTCATAGTCTTCCCACAAAGCAGTTTGACTTTTGTTGACCCACTCAGGTTCTTTAAAATCAAATCCACTCAAAAGATCAACCAAAGCACCGAAAAAATATGACTTGGCATTAAGCACCTTCTCATCTTTACCATAAGTTTCTGCATGGTCAAGAAAGTCGGCATACCATTCCAAAAACACGCGTACAGCTGGCAACAGCGAGCAGCAATTTTCTTGAGTGTTGCTTGTGATACACCGTTGGATGATATGGCCCATGAATGAAAATGTGCAAGTCCATGCCCATGATGTACACGTGGAGATCTTTTCATCTTTTAATTCCGGAGTTTTGATTAAATTGTGAATTACAAATATGAGGATTGTGACAGCTTGAATGGCCCGATACGGGCCTTTTCTTGATGAATCGAATGGTTCGTATGGTTCTAATGATGAATTTAATTCTATATCATTTAATGCCAGCAGGGATTCCAATTCTTTCATTGTTGATGCAAAAGTGTGAGGTAAATCCTCAACGCTGCATATCAAGTGACAACTTTTCAACTTTTCAAATTAAAGTATTTATAAACGTAATGGGATGTAAGTGAAAGGGTGTGTACCTCGATTTAACCAGAAAGAAACTTATCATCCTCACAAAAAGAGGCCATAATTCGGTTTTTACAGGTTGAACATGTTCATTGGCTCTTAACTTGTTGACGTTTGTTGAATCTATGCTTTGTGACTTAATTTGTGAAGAAAGCCGTTTTAACGGCTTCGTGAAATCAATGTGCGCATCTGTAGAAAGTGATTTCAACTGGGAAGATTTATTCTGCAAAATGGTTTAACAAATAATAAATATGTAATTTATTGAGGAAAATAAGTAATAGATGAAACTTAGAGGTTGTGGTGCATTTAAAAACAGTTAACGGGCCAAAATTGAAAACTTAAACCTATTAGCCTGTTTACCTTCTCAAAGAGTAACATAATATTATCTCGGGCATCTGGAAACGGCTCTTTAACGGCTAAACTTCTTATACAATGATATAACGCAAGAAAATCGTCACCAATATACGTTGCCAACAATGCCAACTGCAAAATAACTCACGAAATTACAATTTTGAACTAACCTTTAAAATAAATGTAATACGAGTATGTAACAAATACCTGATTTTGAGGGTTTCCACTATAGGGCCAGACGGTTGTTGCTTCTAAGTAGTAAGTAGCTGCAACAGCCCATTTTTGACCATCGGGTTTCTTACAAAGCTCCATATATCTTGAAACATCACCTAAACAAACTAAAAACCGATGGCAAACATAATGTCTTTTTTGCAATATTGCAGGGTCACTTATTCTTCTAAATTTTGCAATTAGGTCCTTGTAAAACTCGGCAACTTCTGACAGAAACAACTTGAACCCTTCAACATGGCTATTAAGGTTGTTTGTGCTTTCTGCACTTGTGGATATTTTCTTGATCTTCTTTCGGTATTCGTCTATATGCTTGTAATGAAGCTTCCATAATGAGTACTCAAGTTCTTGAAGCTTAACTGTTTGATAATCATTGATAATGATTTTCTCGTAACACGAGCGCGCTTTACGGTATAGATCTTGAACCTCGGGATTCGATATGCCTTTATGTTGAATTGTGGCCCACAATAGCTTTTCAATATTAATAACCTGAGAAGAAGTAAACCATAAAAAGGTTACAAAAAGATAGATTTTACTTTATATGGAAATTATCCTATAAATGTTGGCATGGATATTCAGATATTCACCTCATGAAATGAAGCTTGTTTTTCCTTTTGATCTCGAACCGTTGCAGGCCCGTTTCCGTTCATGATTATTATGTACAAAACCTTGGAAAACTGATTCTACAAGAAATATTCATACATCAAACATTAAAGATGATCATATAGATGAACCAAATATGAGAATTTTTAAAACTATAGTATTCAATTAAGCTAAAAATTTATATTTTAGCTTCATATACAGATATACTATAGGCCAAAAACTGTATGTAAAGTGGATTTTGATTGGGGACCAGAAGCAATATTAATCAACATCATTTCAAAGATATCACTTTGTTGATATACTCGAATACAATCAACCCGTAAATCGAAACCGAAATATGAAGCAAAAACTAAGTGGTAGCATAATCTGCGACTGAAAAAACTCAGTCAGACAATTCATCAAACACTTGGTGTGCATGATTCAAAACACATAAATAATCAAAAATTAAACCACAAAACTGAAACCCCACAATTTATATAATCAGTAAACGTTATTAAGTCAATATAAATCGAACCTTGGTGGAATTGAATTAAGAAAAGAAAGTGAATTTGGTTGGTTATTTGGGAAGAATGTTTTTTTATGCTTTTGAGTTGTGTTGTGTTCTGGAACAATGAATCTTGGTGCTATTGATTTGCCCAGGAAAAAAGGGAAGGTGCTTTTGTAAATGACGATCATGCCCTTTTTGATAATGTATAAAAATTTGGAATCCATTGACGCTGGGACACATCATAGATTTTTTAATTTCTGGGTGCAATGTTACTATATTGATTTTTATTTTAATTAATATGGTAAGTGTATTGTTTATTATTTTCTTATCAATATGATTATTCTAATATTTTAGATGTAATAATTTTGTTGTGTTAATGTGATGTAAAATTGTAAATATAATTAAAAATGACGTGTCTTGTTCTTTTTCTAGCATGTACCCCTTCCTAATTCTAAAGAGGCTTGGATAGTTGGATAGAATATATTTTTGGTGTTTGTGTTTTTAATAGTTTAACATTGGATAGTCATGGTGAAACATAGTATATACTTTGGATTTGACAAGTGTTGGTAAATCATATTCTTATTTGTGATACTTAGTGAAATTGGTCAAGCATGATGAATTGTTATTATAAACTTTATTAGATCACTAGGTTAGGTAAAAATGACATCTGTTACATAAGTTAAATAAATATAATGATTCATACCTAGTAATAAGGAAAAAGTTAAGTTTAATATAAAAAACTCGCTTACTACACGAATAAAATTGTGTATAGCACGTGTTGAATAAAATATAATGTAATATGTTAACATGCATAATGTCAAGACAGGTCTTTAAAAAAAATTAACTTTAGCTTAACAATTTTAAATTATTGTTAAGATAAAAGTTTTATATTGAAAAAAAACAATTAATTTCATATTAAATAAGAAAATTATAACTATCCATAATTAATTTCATATTAAATTTATATAGCCAATGATATGATAACTATTTATAATTAATTTTTTTTTTTTTTTGAAATATAAACTTCATTCACAAAAAGAAAAACGCCACCAGCAAGTCCTTACCTAAAGGACCACCGGGGAAAACCAAAGTTACATCATGCCAAATGGGTATTTACACCAATCATTCCACTTTAAATGTTTTAATCTTAGATCTATGCCGGACCCAAAAAAAAGAACACGACTTAATCGTTTCCACCACTTCAATTGCTCTACGAGCTTTCCGATTGAAAATTCTTGCATTCCTTTCGTTCCAAAGACACCATATGGTGGTAACAACGATGCCGTGGATTGTATGTATCTCCTGTTTTGTCTTCCCCGAATGCTCTGCCACTGTAAGTAAATCTCTCACCTCAAAAGCGAATATAGGCGCCCATTTACACCAATTTTCTATTCTTGACCACACTTCCGCAGAGAAAATACAGCCTGTGAAAATGTGAGAAGATGTCTCTGGGTCAGCTGCGCAGAACGGACAAGAGACCTCCTCTATGATAACCTCGCGTCTGATTAGCCCTACTCTAGTTGGAAGCCTATTAAGCTCCGCTCGCTATGCCATAATCTTACATTTGTATGGTGTCCATCCCGACCAATTCATCTAAAACTGGATCCCGTATCGGACCTGTTGGACAACAACTTTTTAGCACCTTTGACCGAAAAAAATACCTGAGTTGTCGCATTTCCACACCCAACGGTCCTTCCCTTCATTCCAACCATGATCGTAAATAGCCGAAAGCAACTCAAAAAGCTCAGCGACCTCTTCAGCTAAAGCAGGAGCTCTTTGCCACTCCCATGTCAGTCTCTTTTCTCCATTGCGAAAACTAACCCGGTCTGCAACTGTCACCCATTTATGTTTCTCCAAACTAAAAAGGTTTGGAAACAACATTCTGAGAGGTTCAATACCCAGCCACGAGTCACTCCAGAAGTTAATATTATTCCCATCCCCTACAATTCCAACAAAGTAGGCATTAAGATCTTTTCCATTTAGGAGCTTTCTTTCTCCAATCTTCACAATCTGTCTCCAACACCCGCTAGAACCATGACAACTTACTATTACCTTTTTCCAGAAGCTATTGTCTTCCCTTTTAAACCTCCAAGCCCATTTTAGAAGCAGAGCTTCATTAGTATCTCTTAGTTTGTTGATACCCAAACCACCCATATCTTTTGGGCTCGTGACTGTATCCCAAGACACCCAATTAATCTTTCTCTCTTCATTGGAACCCGCCCACAAAAAGCTTCTCATAATACTTTCAATTTTGTCGATGACAGCCAAAGGAGCTTTGTATAAAGAGAAGTAATATATTGGAAGATTTTCAAGTACCGATTTAATTAGCGTCACCCTCCCTCCGATTGATAACGTCTTCGACTTCCATGAGGCAAGCCTAGACCTCACCACATCAATTACCGCATCCCAATTGCTAATCCTGTTCATATTTGCGCCCACTTTAATTCCCAAATACACAAACGGGATGGTACCCCTTTTACAGCCCAAGACCTCCATCATATTATCCACTTCCATATCTTCAGTCCCAATCCCATATAGATTAGACTTGTGAATGTTAATGCAAAGACCCGAACATAAATAAAAAACTCGAAGTAACCGTGCCGTTTTCTCCAAGTTGTCACGCGACCATTCTCTTAAAATAAGCTCATCATCCGCGTAAAAAAGATGGGTGATATCCACTTCATTATCCGTGAAATTAATACCCGTAAATTCTCCGATCGCTTTTGCTTTAGTCAGCATCCACGACAAAGCCTCCATGACAATCAAAAATAAAAAAGGCGACAAAGGGTCGCCTTGTCGAAGACCCTTCTCGCATTTAAATTCAAAGGTAGGTGAACCGTTAACTAAAACCGCCGACCGCGCCGACACGAGAATCCCTCTAACCCAAGTACACCATCTTTTGGGGAAGCCCATTTGTGTCATAACAGAAATCAAGAAATTCCAGTTGACGTTGTCATATGCCTTCTCAAAATCTATTTTAAGAGAAACGCCTTCCTATCTCTTTTTTCCAACCGGTTCATAACCTCATTAACAACTAGGGGGCCGTCAAGTATAAAGCGATCTCTTAAAAACGCCGATTGCGACTCCGAAATCACCCCTCCCAAGACTTTCTTAAGACGGTTAGCAAGGATTTTGGAAATAACCTTACTAACAATCCCAATAAGTGTGATGGGTCTATAGTCTCTCAGCCTCAACGGCGTTTTCATCTTTGGAATCAAGGTAATAAATGAAGAACCGCATCCAGTATTGATAACCCCTGTCTCGTGGAAAACTGTCAATATCAAATATTTGAAAGTATATTATTTTAATATCATTATTTAATAGGAGAGATAAACGGAAAAACATAATTAAGAATTGTCTAGAACTATGTCATGTGTCTTTTATGGTTTTTCTTTATTACATATGGAGATTGAGACGATATCCATAAAAAGAATACCTAAAAAATCACTCATAACCGTGTTTAATCACCTGTTATGATATGAAAATACTCATCTTTTAAAACACCAAAGCCACCGATAAAAAAAAAAGTAAAATCATTGTAACGTTGTCACTATCATTTTCTATTTCTAACCCCTTATTATCATCGTTCGTTGTATCTCTCAGTATATTATACTGTACATGATTAAAGTTAATAGGGCCCCACCACATTCGATTTTCTCACTGTTTTTTGTGTAAAACTTCCACCCAAAACCATACTCGAAAGTCCAACCCACTTCCACAATAGCAAGAACAAGCTTAGGTGGTAAAACGATCTAAAACGAACCTCTAATATGACTTGTTATGAATGTTTTTTCTTAAAGTTAATCATTAACCGTCATACATGGTAAATCACACTCAAAGATGTCAAAAGCAAACTTGGTCGATCAAAATCAATGTTTATGAAATTTAGCCATGATTGTCAACACGTCATAAACTATGGCCACACTTTACAGAGATCAATTTATTACTCACAATCAAAATATACTTTTAATTAGCAAATCACACTTAAATTCACACTTTCCAATCTTAAAGTTAGCTACCTAGCCAACTATATTAAGTTATGATCGAAAATAGTCGATTATCGTCAAACCTTTTCGATCATCAACAAAAATCATTCGACATGGCTATACAAGCAAATTAACTCAAACATGATCAATTCCAATAACCCATTCAAACTTTGTAAATTGCATTCATACATTCTTTGTTATAGTAAGTCTTTTTATAGATTAAAAAACTACATATAGTCAATTATGGTCGAATACACCATAAATAAATAATAAAAGACATTTTTTCAACGTTGTTGTTTCATTGGTTATCCATTGCAAATAACCAACGGTTTCAGACGTCGGTGAAGGCTCCTTGCCTACTAGTACCGGTACATGTTCAATTTGTTTGAATCTATTGAGATAAAATAATAAGTCAAAATGATAGTGACGGTGGTGCATGGTGGTAGAAGATGATAGGTGATTAGAGTGGCAACTTTAATATCTAGAAGAAACATACACTCAATAGCGTATGGACAAAATATTGATTTTTAATAATAAGTATACGTATAAAAAATATTTTGGAATTAATAAATAATTATTAATAGGATGAATAAATAACAAAAAATAATGCTTAATAAAATGAATAATTAACAAAAATAAAATTTGGTATTAACTCATTTCAATTTTATCCAATTTAATTTTTCTTTAATAAATTGCGTTCGTTATCTTTTTTCAAAACTTTGAATATGTAAATGTATTTTTCTCTCGACATTTCGGTATATATTTTGTTTAAAATGGAGTTGTTTTCAAACCATAACATTTTCTTTTTGCTATAATAAGTTATACAATTGTCCGGTATAAATTAAAATAAATAACATATCGAGTTGTATATAACTAGAAAGAAATATTACATAAATTGCAATTAACTATAGTCTTTTGAATCGATAATCTATATTTATACTATATAATAAATAAAAAAATTTTAATGCCACATGTCATTCTCTTATAAATTTTTATTCTTTTTTCCGTCTCTCTCTCTCTCATATTAATTATACATTAATTATGTATATTTTTTAAAGTTCTTTTTATATATTTTTTGTTTAATGATTTCTCTTATTGCTTTTACAAAACATATTTCATATTTTTTAAAACGTTACGTTTATTTATAAAACATTTTTATAAACTGAACATTTTCATTATTCAACGGGTTCATTGTTAAAAACATGTGGATCTTTAATTGAACCCGACCTGTTTTCTTTTCACCTGTAACTGTAAAATCTTTCTTACTATCTATATTTTGTCGATCAAAACCTTATTGATTCTCATTTATTGTACATTCTGCAACTAATCGAACGTTTTTTTCTATTAATGGTTGGTTCTTATTGTTTCGATTGTACCGTTTATGTTGTCATAATACTATTTTACGTTAGTTGCTATCATATTTTTAGTGTATTGTAACATCTTACTTTCGGTTATATTAATAAAATAAAGTTCGTTTATTTTATAGCGGGTCGTTATCGGTTTAATTTAATAGAATACGAGATGGACTTGTGTTGGGTAAATGGATATGGGTTAAAGACCATGGGTTTAAGCCCATGATCAAAAATATATATACCCTTAATCCTCCATTTAATTAATTTACACATATCCCTTACACCTCTCAAACACACACACTTAAGCGCTCTCTCTCTCTCTAGCCTCTCTCTAGCCGAAATATAGAAGAAGAAACGGATCCCGACCCAAGGTATGATAGTATTTTGTTGTATGAGCTTAAATCCGTTAGTTATGGTCACTAAACGACGAACCGACACCGTTAAAGCGTTTAAGTCACGAGATCCGGGTGGAATCGGGTATAAACCGAACCTATGATGAGCTTAGGGGTCACCCTAGCTCAGATCTGGATCGAACGGGACGAAAAACGGTGAAAAACGAGTTAAGACTCGTTTTTCCGACGTGTTCGCGGTTTTCCGGCGGCTTTCCGGCAAAGGCGGCGCCGGAATAGTGGTACGAGGATAAGGAATGTTCTGACATTCCCTGACCCCTAGTTCGCTATGGGGACTTAACGAATTGAAGGTGATTCGTTAGTTGATTCGCTTAAGGGAGCACAGCGGACTAGCTCTAGTTCGTCTATGATTCGTCTCTGATTCGTTAAGGGAAAAGGTTAACGAATTACCCTTGATTCGTTATGATTAGTTCGTTAAAAGAAATAACGAATTAGAAGGTCCAATTCGCTATATGGACTGATTCGTTAAGGAGTCCAGTTCGTTAAGGGTTCAATTGGTTATAAGAACCAGTTCGTTAGGATAATCCAATTCGCTATGAACCAATAACGAAGTAGAAGTTTAACTGAATGACAATAACAGTCCCTGGACTTAGAAAAGAAAGATTTAATTACAAAGAAGCCCTTGGACTTTAAGTAGCAAATTATTTAAGGATTCAAAATCCTAATGGAAAATGTGTTAAGACAGTTAATGAAAATAAAATTTGTCCAAGCTTAACCCCAGCCAGGGCTCTGCCCTTTGGACCCCGCTAGGGGCTGCCGCCCCTAGAACCCCGCTACCAGGGGCGCTGCCCCCGGACCCCCGTTCGTTGAGGGTAATAATTAAACTAGAAAGGCGATATGTGTAGTGATAGTTTACTGAAACGTATAATTATTATACAGTTAGTCGCCCACAGCTCAAAAAAGGAATAACCGTAAACGGTGAACACAACCGCATTGAGGTGAGTTTCTAACCCCACTTCCTTGTTATGTTTTCGGGGCTGTGTGCATACTCGATGTGATAGTTAATACACTTACCTTAAGTGGTAAGTGTATGCCTTGTATGATGGATGTATGATGATTGCTTGACGGTGCGTGAACGATCTTCGGATATTGCATGTACCGTCAGGTGGTAGCTAAAGACGTGATTGCTATATATGATGTAAGATAAGATGTATGTATGAATATTTATGATGTATGTATAATGTACGTATGATAAGTTAATGGTACGTGAACGCTCTTCGGAGATTGCACGTATTGTCAGGAAAAATATTTAAGGACATGTATAGTGTGAAGCTATGGAAGAAAGGGTACCGGACCCTAATAATAAGCGAGGATGAAGGGTGACCGGACCCTAATAATATCCGAGGATGAAGGGTGACCGGACCCTAATAATATCCGAGGATGAAGGGTGACCGGACCCTAATAATATTCGAGGATGCAGGGTACCGGACCCTAAAAATATCCGAGGTATGTATGGTGAAACGCCCTTTATAATGTATGGTTATATACGAATGTGTATGAACGAATGCTGATCTTGATATGTTGTAATGCGTACCTTTGGGCACGTATATGTGTATGAAAAGTAAGTTACGTGATTAACTAGAACTCACTCAGCATAGTTGACTTTTAGTATGCACGCAGGCAAATAGGTTGAGGCAACTCGCGTGACTGAAGACACATGGCATGGAAATCGAAGATATTGGCATCTCGAAGAAATGTTGTGATGTTTTAAAGACTATGTTTTGTTTTAATTGACTACGAATGTTTTATAAGACATGACTTGATGGTTATGTAAAATGTTATGGATGAAGTTTTTATTATTCCGCGAAAGTTTTTGTTAACTCTGATATTTAGAACTGCGTTTATGAGTAAATCCAACGTTAAAGTAGGGCTACCGGTAACGGGGCCTTACATGTATTATCTAATGTTGCATCGAAAGACGTATTTAGAGATTTATGATTTATTTTTAAGTTTGTGAATAGCAGTTATAATTTAACTTCATATTTACTTAATGTATAACTCAACTTTATTTATTAAAAGTTATCACTTACAAAATTTTAATTTGTCTAACCCGTGTAACACACGGGTACATAACCTAGTTTAGAATAATAAAGGTAATTTGTTATGTATTAAATGATTTAAGAGGCTCTTACTTTATTATAGATGAACTTTGTAGGTGTTAAAGAATTCAACACTGTATGGTTGCAGTTTGATTGTCATATAAATATTATTATGCAAATGCTTAAATGAGATACCGTCTCTTATGAGATGCAATGTTATCATCAACATATAATTTAGTATGTTTAAACAATATACTATTGATTTAATAAAATACGTGGATCGAGTACAAAATATTAATATATCTTTTTTCTTCGAGATAATCACCGAGTTTGAAGAAACACTAATCGACCCCGAGTAGATTATGGATAATCTGGGGGTTAAGTAATGTTTCCCACGAGGGTTAGGTCCGGCAAAGAAGGATGTTCTTCAGATGACCTGCAAAACAGACGCCGTGAGCTCGTCACTGAGAAGGGGGGGGTTCCTCCTTGTGACCACCCTCCGGCGTGAGAATCAGACTAGATTGCTCTGAATATAAGTGTATATTGAGAGAAATAGCTAGTGAAGGTAAAATACCAGATGATCATACCGTTCCAAGGTGTTGGAGTATTTATAGCCGAAGGTAGGTTTCCAAGCAGGTACAGCCAGCTGTATAATATTCCTGTTCTACCAACTACGGGCTACGCACGTGCCATGCTGGTTGGTGGGTAGGCAGCGGCTGATAGTGACCAGGCCGGCTGTGTACTATTCCTTTTCCACCAACTGCAGGCTATGTGCGTGCCAAGACAAGGGTTGGTGAGTAGGCAGCGGCTAATAGTGACAAACAGTACTAGAGCATACTCCTCGTACTGTTTGTCGGTGAGCTGTCACCCTGTGATTGGTTCATGGGCTGCTTTGGTCAGATCTTGTCTATTTTGTCCATACCTTGGCAGGTATAGTACAAAAGATCTTCCAGAAGCATACGTACTGGCTCATTTGCGCGGGAGTATTCCCGCCTTGCTCATTCCTTCAGGTGACACTGAATTATTGAGTTAGTGCCTTGTGCGTGTAGCCTTGCTATTAGTGCGGGTAGCCTTCCCTGATGGCTTGTATCCGCAGCTGCGGGGACAGGCGGGGTACTTCACCATTGGGAGGCTTTCCCTGCGTGAACAGCTGGCGTACTGCGCGTAAGGTCTTCATCTCTAAGCATGGTGGGTCCTGCGGAACCTGTTGGTCCTTGCGCAAACGTCCCTCTTCAAGGTGAGTCTTGCGGGTCCAACTGGGCTCTGCTGGGACCTACCTCTTCAAGTCCCCCCAGTCCAATGTTCTTCTCATGAATTGTTAATAAGTGAGGTGAACTTTGGACTTAATCAAGGGGTTTTGAAAATGATTTAGTTTTAAGGTTGTCCGTGGGGATTCTTCCCGCGGTTTCCCTAATGTCACGCAGAAATTCCCGACTTTTCTGCTTGATCTTTGGGTATGATGCGGGTAGGTCTGTAACCTCCTCGCAAGTCAGGAGCGTTGAGTTCCACTTGTGTAGATTCTCCATGAGGTTTTGGTAGTTTTGAACATAGTGATCAATTATGTTAAAACAACCAATTCCATCTTGGAGCTTCAAACAATCTAGTTCTCGACGTTCCCGTTATGCGGGGATGTTATTCCCGTTTCCGCAAGCATGGCCCAGAAGATCCTTCTTGGTTTCAATTCCCTGCGGAGTGCTAGGTATGTGAAGGGTTTCGCCTTGACACTGTACCCGCACTCGTCTTATAGTTACTTTACTTCCAAGGTATTCCTGGCTTCAATTCCCTGCGGGTGCTAAGTATGTGAAGGGTTTTGCCTTGACACTGTACTCGCACCTGTCTTATAGTTACTTGGTTGCCAAGGTAAGGGGTATAGTCCCGCTTACTTTTGAATCTTTTTGAAATTCGAAGAGTTGGTGAAAGGATAAGAACAGTCCAAACTGTTGAAACGTCGTCCGACGGTTTCTTCTGACAGTTTTAGGACGTGCAGAAGTTATGGCGACGTGACAGTACATGGTCATTCCAGACGCTTTTTCAGGCACGTGGGCGCAATTTTTTGGGCGCGTGGGTGCGGATTTTACGGCGCGCGTCCCGTCAACAGCTGTTGCCAGCTTGCTTTTTCCACGTGTCATAGTTTCATTGCACCAGCTCTTTTCTCTCTCCTCCGCATTAAATTCATCGCATTCATTGTGATGAGTATATAAAGGGGGAGAGGGTCCTTGGTAATCCACACTTTCACTTCTCTCTTCTCCTTCTAAGCGATTTTCGGCGAATACTCTTTCTGTCGAGCATTCTCCTGAAATCGTTCTTTACCTCCAAAACATGTCGTCTACTCATGATCCAAAAGCTATCGTCGAGGAGTCTGACTTGTATGTCGAGAACCCGACATCTACGTCTGATAAGGACGATAAGAGCACTGCTGGCGAATGCCAGTGTGCTCTTCCCATCGAGCTTTACCGGTACATCGTCCGGAAGTTCATGCTCGAGCCGTTCGAGCCTGAGTTTCCGGAGCCACACCAGACGGTGTACGATGCCCCCAAGGGCAAAATAGGGGTATATGCCGCCTTCTTCGTCTATGGGAATCTTAGGTTCCCATTGACGAAGTTTGTATACCGTGTTCTGGATAGACACGGTGTGCACCTGACGGAGGTATACCCAATGGCGATCGCCAAGATCCGCCATTTTGAGTGGGTGTGCCTCATTCTTGGCGTGGATCCCCACGTCGACCGCCTGATGACCTTCTACTCCTGGAGGTGCATCCAAGGCTGGTACACCCTGGTCACCCGGTTCAAGGGTTTGAAGATCTGCGCTACCGAGCGCAGTCTTCGGTCTTGGAAGCGGGAGTTCTTTTACATCTCTGCCCGTGTCGTCCCTATAGCGATGACATTTAAGAACGGGAGAGCTCTCCCCAGCCTTCAAGCCTCCAACTACCAGGAGGCGGAATGGTTCTCCAAGATTTCCCGGATCCAGACTCCGGTTTACCGCTTTCCGGAGTTCGGGATGGTGATGCTCGGTATGAGCAGGGTGTGGAAGGATGCTGGGGCGGATGCGCCACAGATTCCCATCGTACTTGAATACGGTTTGAACTTTATCCCTTACGGTATGCTCCGTTTTCTTTGTTGATTTAAGGTTTTTTCGAACTGTTTTTCTTTTTATTTCAGAGGGAAATGACTTGCAGTCCCACCTGCATCCGCGGGAAGCTGACGGTCCCGCTCGGTTGGGTACTCGCGCTCTTGACGAGAACGAGTTGCCCATCCTTGCGCAGACTGCGGATCGGTTTGTGGAGGCCTACCCGCCAGGCCACGAAATACTGAGCGCCACGCGGCCAGGTAAAAGACTATTTAACCCTCGCCCTCTGAATGCTGAAACCTCTGCCGGAATTCCTCTAATCTTGTCATCTTCTGATGAGGAATCCGCAGATGGTCCTTTTCTTGCGCGGAAGAAGAAGGCTGCTGGCGGGAAGGGCAAGGCGAAGGTAGCCTCCACTGCCGACTAGGTGAACCGGTCTGAGTCGGAGACCGAGAGTGAAGAGGCGGCGGGGAACCCAGGTGGTGTTGAGACCACTGCTCCGGAGGTTGAAACGGCTGTCACCTCCGAGCAGCCCAGGACGACGACGGTGACCGGTACGAAGAGGCCGGCTCCATCGGGTTCGTCCCCGCCTGTTCGCACCTTCAAGCTCAAAAAGACCCGTAAGTGTACATAACTTTAACTTCATATCTTTCCGCTATTATACTTATATATATTGTCTTCGTGCAGGCGTGGATGCTACGGCATTCCAGAGTGGAGCGGGAGGGAGCAGCTCTGGACCCATGAAGGTAGGTTTGGTCAACCTACCCGAGGCGATGACCCAGGCGGCTACGCCTGCTTGCAGTACTGGTTCAGTTGCTCATCCCGTTGAGCCAACTGTTCCAGCTGTAACATTATCCCCGCCGGCCGTCAGTGCCATTTTCATAGAATCCATCACTGAGCCGGCGGTGATTTCTCTTGCGGGTTCTTCCGCAGCCGCGGCCACGGTTGTGAGTTCACCTCCGGTGAGTTCACCTCCGTTGGTTTCCACCGCGGCAGCCTCCACCATGCCTCCTCCGGCGCCTGCGACTATGGCCAGTCCTTCAGGTACGTTTGGGGTTGGGGCGTCTAGCCAATCCTTGCCTCCTTCCCGTCTCCTTGACCTTTTGGATGGATATCCCTTAGGTTCAGGTGATGGGTTTGGTGGCTATCGGCCTGTTGTCGACCCTACAGGTGCGTAGGGTTATTTTGGCCTATATCCCTTTCATCATTTCTCTCTCTTAACTGTTTTTTGTTTTATTGCAGTTCGTGATTCCAACGAGGTGTACGCTCCTCGGTGGAAGATCCGCCGGGGAATGACCCTCCTGACTGCTGAGGAGTGCGTCGAATGGGCGTGTCACGCCGCCCCAAGCGGTGCGCTGGGGGAGGCCATGGCCAGCTACCAGGAAGGTAGGCTGTCCAACGAGCTCCGAATCCTCCTCGCCCGGATACAGCCGCGCGTCGAGCTACTTTGTCGTGAAAACGACAAGTTAAAGACGGCGCGTAGCCTTGAAGTGGCTCAGGCGCGGGCTATCCGGGAGGAGAATGCGAAGCTTGCCGCCGTTGCTGCGGAAAAGGAGAAGGCCTTCAAGGCCCTCGAGGTTGAAGTTCAGGCCCGGCTCGAGGCCCGTTCCAAGGCTTCCCAAGCTGTTAACGAACAGCTTCGGTTGGCTAAGGAAACTGCACGGAATGCAACCGAGAGGGCCACTAAGGCTGAAGCTGTTGCTGAGCCTCTACGCATCAAGAATGAGGAACTTAAAGCCAAATTAGAGAGGCTCCAGCAGGCTCATGATGCTTTGGCCATGGAAGATGCCAAGAAGCTCCAAGAGATCTTGGACCAGAGGGGGGTGCTTGACCAAACTGAGCGTAAGCTAAAGGGCGTCGAAGAGGCTGCAGCCAAAGATGTGTTGCTTGCCAACCTTACAAAGAACGAAGCCGAACGCGCCCGTAATGAAGCTCAAGCTGCCCTCCAGGAGGCTCTGGTTACCAAGGAATGGCTTCTTCGAGAAGCGTTGTCGCAGGTATGCGTAGTTTCACAATTTCTTCACGCTTTTCCTTAGAAGAGTTTTTGATATACTTCTGTTTTTTAGGTTGTGCATCGGGTGTTCATGAACACATCATATGACGATGCGATGAGCGCAGCCCTCAACGCTTCTCATGAGGATGGGGAAAAGGCTGGCTTCCTGCTTGGTCTAGGGTTTGTTGAACAAGGCATTCCGCCTTCCAACTTCCCTCTTTACAATGTGGATACTGAAGCTGCGTATGACCAAGCAATGAATCAGTATGCCGCCTTCCCGCATCCGGTGGTGGAGAAGGTAATCGAGATTGCTGCTGCTGATGATGGGCTAGCTATCCTCAAAGCTTTCCTTGAACCGCCACACTCTACTGATGGTGCGGGTCCAAGTGGGAGTGGTCCTGAAGCTTGATACTTTAGATCCCTTTCAACCATTAGAGTAGATTTTTATGTTTGTAGACTTCTAATCTTGTATGCGGGTATGTACCCAGCAATTCTTGTAATGTTTGAATGTTGATGGAATAAAAATTATTTGTTAATGTCTTGCCTTGTTTATTTCGCTCATATTTTGTTTTAACTTAGCAATTTCTTTAGTACTTAGATAAGTTAACTTCTCAACGTGGCAGATAATAAGTTAAAGTTTTGCTTCCTCTTTCGTGATTGTGCGGATAAGACCGTCACTTTCACTTAGTAGGATGGCTAAACTTTACCTATATCTGACCTGCGTGGAAGTTTTCATCATCTTTTCCTTTGAAATTTTCTAAGTGTTTTGAATAAGTTAACCTTTCGACGCGCGGTTGCCAATAGGTCAATGATCAGTTTCCTCTATCATGATTGTGCGGGTAGGACCGTCACTTTCATTTATTGGGATGACCAAACTTCACCTATAGCTGACCTGCGTGAAGGTTTTCCTTAGAAATTTTTACCGTTTTATGTGTTTATGCGGGTTTTGCCGCCTTCCACACTCAACGACTTACTTCTTCCCATATTTATGCGGTGAATACCGGCATATCAGCGTGGGAAGTTCATAAGTATAAAGGTAAGGCTATCAACACAATGTGAAAGGAGAATCATTTCCATTAGAAGTGGCTCTAGGCCTTTTCTTTACAAGTTTGGAATTGATCTACATGTAACATTTGCGTAATTGAGCTCCGTTCCATGTTCTTGGGATAGGAGTGCCATCGACCCTTTCGAGCCGGTATGCGCCTTTTCCCAAAACTTCTTTGTTAATGTACGGTCCTTCCCAGACCGGTGCCAGTTTTCCTGGGCGCTCTTGGTTTGAAGCCTCGTTGTTACGCAATATGTAGTCTCCTACATTGAAGTTGCAGAGTTTTACCCGCGTGTTGTAGTACTTTTGCATTTGTCGCTTGTAGTTTTCTTCACGCGCTGCGGCTAAGTCTCTGCGTTCCTCGGTTAGCATAAGGTCTAACCGTCTTTCCGCATCATTGTCTTCTGGCTGAATCAAGACCCTTGGTGAGGGCAAACCAATTTCGACTAGGACCATGGCTTCAGTGCCATAAGTGAGGCTGAACGGGGTTTCTCCCGTACTGGCCTTTTTCAGCGTTCTATTTGCCCAAAGGACGTGTGGAACTTCGTCTACCCAGCCGGATCTGTGTTCCAGGAGTCTTTTCTTTATGCCTTCGACGATGCTTTTATTTGTTCTTTCCACCTCATCGTTACCTTGCGGGTGTGCCACTGAGGTAAAGGTGTGGGTGATTTGAAGTTCTTCTAGCCACTTTTGTAGCTTCTTGTCAGCAAAGTTGGTGCCGTTATCACTCACCAAAGTATGTGGAAGTCCAAAACGACAAATAATAAATTCCCAAATAAATTTTTTAATATGTTTTGCGGTTGTTTGGGCTAAGGGTTTTGCTTCTATCCACTTGGTGAAGTAGTCGATGGCTACCACTAGGAACTGAACGTTTCCTGCTGCTGTAGGAAATGGGCCTGTCACATCGATGGCCCACTTCTGAAATGGCCATGAAGAGGTGACTAGAACAAGTTCATTCTTCGGGCGATGCGTGTTGGGTGCGTAGAGCTGGCAAGACCTACACTTTCTGATGTATGCCAGCGCATCCGTATGCATCCCCGGCCAAAAGTATCCCGCGTTGTTTAGCTTAGCTACAACAGCGCGTGGACCTGCGTGTACTCCACAGATGCCTTCGTGTACTTCCCTTAGGAGGTAGTCAGCATCTTGGTTGCCCACGCATCTTAAGAGTGGGCCAAGAAAGTTACGTCTGTAAAGGATGTCATCGATGAGTTGATAGTTTAATGCTTTACAACGTATTTTTCTTGCCTGTGTTTTTGACTCTGGTAGTATACCCGCTGCAAGGTAATTTATTATTGGTGTCATCCACTTTTCTGTACCGGTTTGGATGACACAAATTTCCTTGTGCGGGACTGATGGTGCTTCAAGGAGTTCAATGCGGATGTCCTTTCCCAAATGGGTGAAGGCTAATGATGCAAGCTTGCTTAACGCATCCGCAGATTTGTTTTCGCTACGTTTGACGTGTATGACTTTACAATCATTAAAATCGCGCATAAGGGTTTTTGCTTGTGCGAGGTACATGGCCATTGTGTCGTTCACGGCCGTGTACGTTCCGTTTATCTGGTTGGCTACTAACATGGAATCCACGTGGGCTTCCAAGTTTTTCACTCCCATTTTACGCGCAATTCTCAGCCCTGCCAAGAATGCTTCATACTCGGCTTCGTTATTCGTACTTGGAAAATCCAGTCGAATAGCGTAAGTGTATTCTTGGCCTGCTGGGTTGGTTAATTTCAACCCTGCGCCTGAACCCTCGTTGCTGGCTGCTCCATCAGTGTAGAGTCGCCAGACATCATTGATGTCCTGTGCTGGGGAGGGTTGAGCCTCCTCCTGGCACTCTTTCTCCCGCGAAGCGGGGACTTCTGCAATAAAGTCGGCCAGGACCTGGCCTTTCATAGCTGGTCTTGGCTCGTACTTTATCGCATATTCCCCCAACTCAATTGCCCATTTGGCTAGACGTCCTGATAATTCGGGTTTGCCTAGAACGTTTGCGAGTTTGAAGTTGGTGAGAATGGTGATTGGGTGACCCTGGAAATATCGTCTTAGTCTGCGTGAAGCTTGTACAAGTGCTAAGACTAATTTTTCCAGGGTGGAGTACCGGGTTTCTACGTCTGTTAGGACACGGCTAACATAGTAAATAGGCATCTGGATACCTTTCCGCTCTACTAGCAGGACTGCCCCGGCTCTATCTGTGGCAGAAAGATATATGATTAATTCCTCCCCCGCTTCTGGTGCTGTGAGCGTTGGGAGTTCGATCAAGCGTGACCGAATTTCCTGAAAAGCTGCTTCCGCTTCTGGTGTCCAGCGGAAGTGCGTTTTCTTTAAACAGTTTCTTAATGTTGGCACGAATGGGAACGACCTATCCGCATGGTTTGACAAAAAGCGGTTAAGTGCGACTAGGCGTCCATTCAGTGTCTGGGCTTGCTTGATGGTAGTAGGTGATTCCATTTTGATAATGGCTTCGACCTTTTCAGGGTTCGCTCTGAAGCCATATTTAGTAACAATAACTCCCAAGAACTTCCCTTCTTCCATCCCAAAGGAACACTTGCTCGGGTTGAGTTTCATGTTTATCTTCCTGAGCGTGTTGAAAGTTTCTTCGATGTCTTTCAACATCGCTTCTGGCTCAGGGCTTTTGATGACCAAATCATCCATGTAGACTTCTAAGTTTCTCCCAATTTGGGCATGAAACTCTTTGTCCATCAGGCGTTGGTATGTGGACCCTGCATTCTTAAGTCCGAATGGCATCATTTGATAACAAAATGTACCATCGGGCGTCCGAAATGCGGTTTTGTCCTGATCATCTATAGCCATGTGGATTTGATGGTACCCCTTATATGCGTCAAGGAAGCATTTAAGGCGAAACGGTGCTAATGAATCCACTTTGAGGTCAATTTCAGGTAATGGGTAACAATCTTTGGGGCATGCTTTGTTTAAATCTTTGAAATCTATACACATGCGCCATTGTTTGTTAGCCTTCGGTACCATAACGGGATTTGCAACCCATATTTGATATCTACTAACGCGTACGATGCCCGCGTCAAGGAGTTCCTTGACTTGGGTTCTACACGCGTTAGCCTGTTCCGCCCCCATTACTCTGCGCTTTTGTATGACTGGCGTAAAAGCCGGGTCACACTTGAGCTTATGCTCTGCTTTACTTCGAGGTACACCAGTCATGTCAGCTGGTGTCCACGCGAAGATGTCAGCGTTTCTATGTAGTAAGCGTTTGAGTAAGGTGCGCGTAGGATCAGCGATTGTTGGGCCAATTGTAACAGCCTGGTCAGGGTATTTGCCATTGAGGGCCCATTTTTCTGGTTCGGTGATGGTTGGTTTAGCCATCTTTGGTTTGGGTTTAGATGAGACGGATGCGATGCATACCTGGGGGATACCGGTGATCATCGCTACACCCTCAGCAGTTGGCCATCCCATCATGCCATGGACTGAAGATACCACGGCGTTGAATCTTGCCATCCCGTCTCTCCCGAAGAGAATGCCGTATGTGTGATGTGGCTTCCTCATTACGACGAAGTCCACGTCTTCTGTGCGGGAGTATTTTCCGTCTGTGAGAATGACGGGGAAAGATAGGATACCCAGGGGTGTGTTTGTGCTGCCGTCGAACCCTTCCATTGAGGCGTAAACCGTTTCCAGGCGTTCTTTGTCTTCGTCGTCTAGCTTGTCGAAGAACTGCCTGTACATAACCGTTGACGAGGCGCCGTTGTCAGCAAGAGTGCGGGAAGTAATGTAATGTCCCAGCTGGCTTTTGATGACGATAGGGCCTTCCTTGCTGGATCCTCCTGGCACTCGCGGGAAGCGCACCTCAGCTTCCTTCCATTCGCATGGTTCTGTCGTTCGTATTTTTCTTCCTCTGATGTTGCCATGAACCATGTGGATGCTGATGTCAACGGGCTTTCGTCCGTTGCCTTTATACCGGTTATCATTCCTTCCTCCATTCTTGATTGATGCCACAAGGTGTGCAAGTCTTCCATCCTTGACGAATGTTTCAACAATATCCTTCAAGGATGTACACTCCTCTGTACTGTGACCCTTTGTCCAGTGGAAGTCAAAGGATTTGCTCTGATCCGCATTAGGTCGTTGCCGGATCATTGGAGCTTTTGGCCATGGGAGTTTTTCGGTGGCAAATATCTCCGTGACGCTTTTGGTGAGTGGCGTCCACCGGTGTTTTCGGCTTGAAGGGTGCGTGTTATCCCTTCCGCCAACAAGAGGGCGAGAGCAGGATGAGGTGTCAAAGTTTACCCTTGACTGCCAAATACCTAGCTTCCTCTTTTTGTTCTGTCGGGCGATCCGAACATTGTTTTCTCTGGTCCTCTGCATGTAGAGATGTGTACTCTGGGGAAGGTCCCTACCCAGTTGCTTCTCCGTCTCGGCAAAGCGCTTGGCCGCCGTCATGATGGCATCCCATGTGGATGGCAGGCGGTCCTTACCCGTCAACGTGCGGATAAGCTCTGGGTATTCGGCGCCCTGGATGAAAGCGGCGCGAACAAGATCTTCACTTATGTTGCCCAGACTCAGCTTTTTGGAGTTGAAGCGAGTGATGAAGTCTAGTAAAGATTCATCTTCCACTCTCACGCAGTTGAGGATCGTCCACTGCTCTTCAGTATATTTCCTCTGTTGACTGAAGTGTTGGCTGAACTTGTGTTGAAAGTCCGCCCAATCATAGATGTGGTGGACCGGTAAACGATCAAACCACGCCCTGGCCGCTCCAACCAGCGTCATCTGGAACATATAACACCACGTGGGTTCCGTCCAGTTACTGACGGTTGCCCCCGCTATGAATCTGTTCAAGTGATCGTCTGGGTCGGATAGACCATCATAAGTGCCGATGTTGGACATCTGTTTGGCACTTCTCGGGGCGATTGCTTCCGCAATGCCCCTTGCAAACTTGGATGTTCCCGCATTTGCAGCAGTTGGTCTAAAGGTTTTGGAGAAGTCGCGTGGGTTTCCCCCCGCGTTCCTTGGTTTGAAGGTTTCTACGAAATTCCTTCTTGGTTGGAAGTCCGTTTCTTTACGCTTCCCTTTCGCCCTATGGCGAGGGTTCGCGTCAGTGTCGGATTCCTCCCGATCATCGTCCGAATACTCGCACTCACTGTTCATGTTGAGCTGTTGTCGAGTGCTCCCGAACTCGTCAGCCTGTTGGAGTGAACGCAAGCGTTCATCCAACTCAGCTTGGAATTCCTTCTGACGTGCTTCGGCCCACGCCTTAACTTGATCGAGTGTTTGGCGAGGGAGCCTCGTCTGTTTCTCCAACTGGGCATCAGTGAACCCCAGTGAAATATTGTTTACTCACTTGCCCCGGCTTGGGTAACCGGGGTAGTGTTCGTAAGATTTGTGTAACCGCCGGTGTTCCCCCAGTAGCTGGGGTTGTGGTTACCGGGGTTTCTTGGTCACTTACTGGCCTTGGGACCGGAGTAACGTTAACCATTTTTTCATAAGTTTTGAAAAAACTGAATTAGTTCTAGCTTTTATGCACGGATGGCGCCAATGAAGAAACACTAATCGACCCCGAGTAGATTATGGATAATCTGGGGGTTAAGTAATGTTTCCCACGAGGGTTAGGTCCGGCAAAGAAGGATGTTCTTCAGATGACCTGCAAAACAGACACCGTGAGCTCGTCACTGAGAAGGGGGGGGGTTCCTCCTTGTGACCACCCTCCGGCGTGAGAATCAGACTAGATTGCTCTGAATATAAGTGTATATTGAGAGAAATGGCTAGTGAAGGTAAAATACCAGATGATCATACCGTTCCAAGGTGTTGGAGTATTTATAGCCGAAGGTAGGTTTCCAAGCAGGTACAGCCAGCTGTATAATATTCCTGTTCTACCAACTACGGGCTACGCACGTGCCATGCTGGTTGGTGGGTAGGCAGCGGCTGATAGTGACCAGGCCGGCTGTGTACTATTCATTTTCCACCAACTGCAGGCTATGTGCGTGCCACGACAAGGGTTGGTGAGTAGGCAGCGGCTAATAGTGACAAACAGTACTAGAGCATACTCCTCGTACTGTTTGTCGGTGAGCTGTCACCCTGTGATTGGTTCATGGGCTGCTTTGGTCAGATCTTGTCTATTTTGTCCATACCTTGGCAGGTATAGTACAAAAGATCTTCCAGAAACATACGAACTGGCTCATTTGGGCGGGAGTATTCCCGCCTTGCTCATTCCTTCAGGTGACACTGAATTATTGAGTTAGTGCCTTGTGCGTGTAGCCTTGCTATTAGTACGGGTAGCCTTCCCTGATGGCTTGTATCCGCAGCTGCGGGGACAGGCGGGGTACTTCACCATTGGGAGGCTTTCCCTGCGTGAACAGCTGGCGTACTGCACGTAAGGTATTCATCTCTGAGCATGGTGGGTCCTGCGGAACCAGTTGGTCCTTGCGCAAACGTCCCTCTTCAAGGTGAGTCTTGCGGGTCCAACTGGGCTCTGCTGGGACCTACCTCTTCATTGATTTAATAAAATACGTGGATCGAGTACAAAATATTAATATATCTTTTTTCTTCGAGATAATCACCGAGTTGATTATACGATGTTTGACTTAGCTATATTAGTCCGCATGTAAAACTTGTTAACTTTATATAGCATATTTCTCGAGCATTTAATTTAGATGTTCCATGCAATTATAAGTCATTACGAACTTCCTTCTATATTAACCAACCATGCATGTAAATGCACTTTCGAGAGTTTTGCCACCTATATCTCATCATTTAACACATCATATTCTATATCAAATTAATAAGTCGTTAATAATTATTTCACTTTTATTTCATAATGTACATTTGTTTTACAAAGTTTATTGAATATTATAATCACATATGATTATTGGTGCAAAAGTATTTTATCGTTAAGACGTTAGTATTCAAACGCTTTAAAACAAAGGCTCATTTTTATCAAATATATTTTATAACTTTTAGTTGTGTGGACCACTTCTCTAAATACTTTTAGTTTTATGAAAGAATTCAGTTATGACTCATTCGCGTATTTTCATTTTTGGCTAACTATTTGTGTTTCATATTGGCAGGTCTTGAATTTTAATCCTCTTCATTTTCTTTGTTTCAAGCACTACATTATATAAAATTTTATTGCCGTTATCAACTTTGCTCTAATTTCATATATTTATAGAAATGATATAATTTCCGATATTTTTGTTTTTTAGGGACACTAGACTCCTCTGGAACAATCATGTACGATGTCTCTTTAGAACATCCTTTTACTATACATTGAATTGACTATCTCCATTCTTCGTTTCGTTTTTCGAAGATTTTTACTCATGGAACCAACTAGTCTACTAAGCTTCAAGAATGACACAGACTCATTACCAATATACAGTTGTCCTTCTAGTGAATTAATCTAAACTAGAGAATTTATCAGTTGATGTATTTTACTTGGTTAATAACTCTATTTAGGTTAGAAAATGAGTCTGGTAATTGATACCATAATTTTTGTAAATAGATTATCCTTTGAAAGTTTGGTTATTATTGTTTAGTTAAAAAATCAATGATAACTCATTCTAACGTGTTTTACTTTCCAACTTCTTTTTATCTCCCCTCATATTGATAATGTTGATTTCTTTATATGAAATTCCTCGTTAATAACTTTATTCAATCCAACTTTTCTCAACCTCACTTCCCCCCACCCCCACCCCCACCCCACCCCTCTATTTTCTTTCTTCTTCTTGAGTTATCTATCTATCTATATATATATATATATATATATTAAAACATGTTGGTGCATGATGTCAGTAGTTCAGTGTCGAGTGTCTGTAATCGTGTTAGTTAGATTTGTGTTTGTATGTAAGCGAAGTTGCTAACAAGTTCGCTTATATGGGCGAACTTGTTAGACAAGCGAAGTTAGGGACAACTTCGCCTGAACATGCCAGGCGAAGTTGTCGTGTCTATATAAGCTGTTTTGTTTACGGCTTATTCATAAAGTTATTGAGTTTATTCGTGTATTCGAGTCAGAGAGCTTGTATTCAGTGATCATAGTATCACGTGTTTACGGTTGAAATACAACGTGTGGTTGATTATCGTATCGTGTGTTAGCTAGTATAGTTTTCTATACTCGTAACGTCTTACGTAGGGATTCCGCACCTACGTAGAACACGATATCTCGTGTAGATCCGGCTGGGAACCTACAATTGGTATCAGAGCTTTTGCTCGATTGTGTGGTTCGGGATTATCACGCGGGTGTAGAAATCGTTCCGTTCGACTATTCGCGGGACGAGTTTTCTGAGTTTTTGTGCTATACTCGGCTCCTACAATCATAAACAACCCATAACACCTTCACAAACCTCGTAAAACCCAGAAATCTAATCTGCAGAAAGTTCGTGTTCATCAGGCGAAGTTGCCGTCACTGTTAGTAGGGTTTCGGCGAAGATATAAGGTTAAGCGAAGTTATCCACAACTTCTCCTACCTCTTCAAGTTCGCTTACCTCAAGCGAAGTTACCCACAACTTCGCCTACCTCCCAAGTTCGCTCAACTTAAGCGAAGTTATTCTCAACTTCGCCAATCCGGCGAATTTAAGAAAGTGAGCGAAGTTACAAATTCACGCGAAGTTAAGTCTTAAGCGAAGTTATCCACAACTTCGCCTACAGTGCTGTTTGAAAATAAAATTTTTGATTTTCGGATTTCTTTGAGTTTTGTGAAAGATGTCTTCGATAAACATTACCGAACTGGTAAAAATGGAAGTAGAAGCGGGTTCGGCTACAAAGGCACCTAAGATGCTTAAGAAAACCGATTATGTAGCGTGGAAAGATCGTTTTGAACAATATGTCAAGTACCAAGATGCTAAGATGTGGGTGTGCATACAAGATGGTTACATTCCACCTACTGCTGAGTATAAGGGTCGTGATCAGATCAAGAAATACAAAGAGATGGAAGAAGAAGAGAAGAAAATGTATGAGGCAGAAAGCAAAGCTCATGCAGCAATTACAATGGCTCTTCCACAAGAGATTCTGCACACTTTCAGAAAGTATAAGACTGCCAGAGAGCTTTGGGAAGCGCTTGAAAACCGGTTTGAGGGAAATGTGGGAATTCGTGCATCGAAAATTAAACTTCTAAAAACCCAATTCTCGGTCTTCAAGTATCTGAAGAATGAATCACTTGATGATATCATCACTAGATATTATCATCTGATGACTGAACTCAGCAACTATTCAATTGTTTACAAAGAAGATGAGATTGTTGAAAAGCTTCTTGATGCTCTCCCACCGAAATGGGAGATGTATACTGTGTTGATGAGAGAAGACAAAGACTTTGCTGACTATGACATGGAGACAGCAGTTAACAAGCTAAGAACGTTTGAACTGAACATGGTACTAAAGGAGACACCTACCGATCAGGTTCAAGATCCGGGTATGTATGGTGCAAAGGTTAACTCAGGATCAAGTTCGAAAACTGAATCATCTGCTTATTACTCTAAGGGAGAGTCAGGCGCTAACTCAACACACGAAGGACATGTATCTCTCAACATGAACGGTGATGTGTGCTTTGTAGCTGGAGGATCAAATGCTTCTCAACCTCAAGCGACCAAGAGTAGTTTTTCCCCAAGTGTTTCAAACAACAACTACTCGAAGATGCCCATGAGTGTTAAATCTGCTGAACAGCAGTTTGCTCTCTATGCATCTTTTATTGCTTCGTATGAGAATTACATTCAGGGTAAGATTGTTGATCCTGCAATTTTGGATGAAGACTATGATCAGATCGACGTTGATGATCTGGAGGAGATGGATCTGCAGTGGCAGATGGCTATGATTGTCAGAAGGGTTAAGAGGTTCATGAAGAAGACTGGCAGGAAGTTTGTCGGTGAGAGGCCAGGGTTTGATAAGTCGAAGGTTCGCTGTTACAACTGTCAGCAGAATGGCCACTTTGCAAAAGAGTGCAAAAATGAACGTGTAGAACGCAGTCAAAACAGATCTACACAGCAGAGTGGTAGTGGTAATGACTATAGAGCCATGATTTCCAAACAGAACGAGGAGTACAACTGAAATCTGCATGTTGAAGAAGTATTTGAACAGGCCAATTTGGCAAAAATCGAAACTGCAGACAGTGAGAAGGGAACTGGCGAAAATGAAGCTTACATGGCATATGTGGCAGACCAGCTCTCCGAGGTAAGTACCGAACTCCCTTGTACTAAGTGTGAACATCTGTCTGAACAACTGACAACTATAACTGATCAGTTTGTTAGTTTGGATGCGCAATTTAAAACTATAAAAGAAGATCATCATTTCACTAAAGCTAGAGAAAATAGTTACAAAGTAAAAATTAAAGCTAGTGAGAAAGATATTAAAAGTCTTAAAGCAAAGCTTGCTGAAAAAATTCATATGATTGATCTTAGCTATGAAGTTCTAGAAGAGAAAACCAAACTAATAGCTGAAAGGGAAAAACAGATAGCTGATCACCAGGTAAAAGTGGTGGAACTTAACAGGAAACTTGAGCAATTCAGAAATTCCTCCGCTATACTTGATCACCTCGTTAGTGATCAAGGTTCTCCAAAAAGGGGAGGAATTGGTTATCATGAAGTTCCACCACCTTTCAATCATAATTACACTTATGACCCTAGTAATCAGAAATCTGTCGATGTTGACTATGGTCAGACAGTTCCGGTTAAAGTAACGATTAAAGAACCAGAAGTTAGTAAAGGCGAAACAAGTAAGCCTGTTACTAGTGTTAAGATTTCTACTCCGAGTCCTGTCTCATCTAACTCAGACAAGTCTTCTGAGTCGAGTGAGACAAAACAAGAGGAAGTGTTACCAAAAAGTGGAGAGAAAAATAAAACACCTGAAAAGAAGTCTCCACTAAACCCGTATGTCCCACCATATGTGAGACAAACGGGCAGTAATACAGCCTCAACATCTAAGACAACTTCTGAGAATAAAGTTGAACACAGGAAATGTTTTAGATGTAATCAATTAGGACACCTAGTTGCTGATTGCCCTCTGAAGCAGATATTCAGAGGTGTGAGGCCTTCAAAATCTGAGAAAAGAACTAACGGTAATCAATATAATGGTAAAAATGAAAACCCATCAAATTTCAAAAAATGGACTAATCCAGGTTTTCAAAGAAATAGATCTCAGATTATCACTGCTAACAACCAAACCTTAAGTAATAATTTTTTAATTCAAGAAGGTTTGGATGGCCTCATAGTCAATCCACAAGAAGGTATCCTGTTCGGACTCACAGAAATTATTATGATACTAACTTTGGACAGCCAAGGTACGGGATGTATCGACCCAAGACCAATCGGTCTTGGGTCCCCAGATTTTAATCATCTGCTTTAATCGTGCAGGAACAGTTGAACAGGGCTGCCAACAATCAATGGGTTGTGGATAACGGCTGTTCCCGGCACATGACGGGTAACAAGAAATTGTTACACGACTTGAAACCTGTTCAAGGAGGAAGAGTGAGTTTCGCAGGAGAGAGCGGTGGAAGGATTACAGGAATAGGGACGGTGTCGAATGGAAAGATGACTTTGGAGAAAGTAAATTTTGTTGAAGAGTTGAAGCATAATCTGCTGAGTGTTTCGCAGATTTGTGACAAAGACTATACCGTACATTTTACAAAGAATGAAGCGACTGTGTTGTATCCTGGTTTCAAGATACCAGAGGATTGGATTGTTATGAAGGCTCCAAGAGTGAAGAATACGTATATCATGGATATGAGGTCTACTGAGATGGCCACAGAAGAATCGTGTCTTCTGTCAAAAGCAACTGAATCGGAGTCCGAGTTGTGGCATAGGAGAATGGGGCACATTCATCTTCGGAAAATGAACTACCTTGTCAAAAATGGGCTTGTGCTGGATGTTCCCTTGAAGAATTTCAACTTTGAAAACAAATGCTTTTCATGCAAAAAGGGAAAGCAACACAAGAAATCCCATCACACCAAGAAGGTCAATTCAATCGTCAGTACCCTAGAATTACTTCACATGGATCTCTTCGGTCCCGTGAATGTAAGAAGTCTAGGAGGAACATCTTACTGCTTGGTGATCACTGATGATTTCTCTCGATATTCCTGGGTATATTTCCTGAAGTCAAAGGATGAAACAGTGCAGATGGTAAAGAATTTGATTACCAAGGTTGAGAATATCATGGGGAAACGGGTTAAATTCATCAGGAGTGACAATGGAACTGAGTTCAAGAACTATGAGATGGAGATCTTCTGCTTACAGAAGGGGATAGAACACCAATACAGCGCACCGTATACACCCAACAAAATGGAGTGGCTGAGAGGAAGAACAGAACCTTAATTGAAGGAGCCAGAACCATGCTGGCTGATTCGAAACTTCCCGTGGTGTTCTGGGCTGAAGCTGTTGCAACAGCCTGTTATATCCTTAATAGAGTGTTACCTGTTAAAAGATTAAATAAAACCTGTTATGAACTTATGCATGGGAGAAAGCCCAACTTGAGTGGTCTTGAACCATTCGGGTCCCCGTGTTCGATATTAAAGACCAATTCTAAATTTGGTGAAGTAGCCAACGAAGGAATCTTAGTCGGATACGTTGTTGGTACTCCCAACAGGCGGGTCTTTAATACATCGACCAGGAAGGTTGAGGTGGTGTGTAACACTGATATCACAAGTTACAAATCACCAAAACCAAGCACGGGACCCGCTGGGGTTTTCGACTATGATAGACTTTTTAAATCTTTTAACATACCTTATTTGGATTGTGCAGAAGTTGAAGAAAGACTTGCTACGAAGATGATTTGCGATGAGGAAGATACCTTGGTGCAACGACCACAGTATGATGAATGTCAGCCTTCCTCGTCAAATGCTGTCAATACCCCTGCTGCCTCTACTGAAGAGGAATTCATCAATCCGTTTCACTCTCAACATCAATCACCCATTGATGAGCTATCTTCGAACTTGGAAGATAATCTGAATGTCAGTTCGGTTCCGACTACGAGAATTCACAAAGATCATCCTTTGGAGAACGTGATAGGTGATCTGTCCGCCGGTGTACAAACAAGAAAAAGCTTGAATGAGCACACCTGTGTTTTCACATGCATTAAAGACACGGGCATTATCAACGAATGCTTGTACACCTGCTTTATCAGCCAGATTGAACCAAAGAACTATCAAATGGCTCTTAAGGACAGCTCGTGGGTCGAAGCCATGCAAGAAGAGTTAGCTCAGTTTAAGAAAATGGAAGTATGGAACTTGGTTGCAAAACCAAGGAATGTGCATGCGATAGGCACAAAATGGGTCTTCAAATGTAAGAGAGATGAGAAAGGGATTGTTATCAGGAATAAGGCGAGGCTGGTTGTTAAAGGCTTTAATCAGCAAGAGGGGATTGATTACAATGAGGTGTTTGCTCCTGTGGCAAGATTGGAAGCCATTCGGCTGTTTTTGGCATTTGCTGCTCATAAGGAGATGAAGGTCTTTCAGTTGGATGTGAAGAGTGCGTTCCTAAATGGTAAAGTCGATGAGGTTGTGTACGTTGAGCAACCTCCGGGTTTTCCTGACCCTGACTTTCCCGATCACGTGTACAAGCTAAGTAAAGCGCTGTATGGACCACATCAGGCACCACGTGCCTGGTACTCAACGTTATCAGATTACTTGCTTGAGAATGAGTTTGAAAGAGGTAAGATTGACAACACATTGTTCTTCAAGAGAAAAGGGAGCGACTTTCTACTGGTGCAAGTCTACGTGGACGACATTATCTTTACTGCATCAAAGGTCGCCATGTGTCAGGAGTTTGAGGCCGTCATGAAGAAGAGATTTGAAATGAGTGCTACAGGGGAACTAACTTTCTTTTTAGGATTGCAGGTTGATCAGAAGAAAGACGGGATGTTCATTCATCAGACGAAGTATGTCCATGATGTTCTCAAACGCTTCAAGATGGAGGACAGCACTCCATATGATACTCTAGTCTGCGTCAATCACAAATTGGGTGCTGATTCAGACAACGATTCAGACGTGGACCCAACCCAATATCGGGCAATTATAGGTTCATTAATGTACTTAACTGCTTCTAGGCCTGATATAATGTTTGCTGTTTGTCTTTGTGCACGCTTTCAGGCAAACCCAAAAGAATCTCATTTGAAGGGTGCGAAGAGGATACTGCGGTATCTTAAAGGCAAGCCGAAACTGGGGTTGTGGTACTCGAAAGGAGGAGACTTGGAGCTAGTCGCTTACACAGATTCTGACTATGGAGGGTGCAATCAGAGTCGGAAGTCTACAACTGGTGGATGTCAGTTTCTTGGTGGCAGACTAGTGTCGTGGCAATGCAAGAAGCAGACCTCAGTCGCAATTTCAACCTGTGAAGCAGAATACATGGCAGCATCCAACTGCTGCTCCCAGGTTCTTTGGATTCAACAACAGTTGTGCGATTATGGTCTGAATTTCTCACTTACTCCTATTTGCATTGATAACACTGCTGCTATCTCAGTAACTAACAATCCCGTGAAGCACAGTAAAACTAAACATATTGACATACGTCATCATTTTATACGGGATTGTGCTGAGAAGAAACTGATTGAGCTCGAAAAGGTTGACACGTTAGATAATTTCGCTGACTTGTTCACGAAAGCGTTTGACAAAACTAGATTTCAAAACCATGTTGAGCTGAATGAGATGATCAATCCCGAGTAACCATGCTTTATGTTTATGTTAAAAAAAAAAAAAAACGTCACTATCGCTTAGAATTATGTCGGTTGCCTTAGTTTGAAGGACATATCTTCGGATTTGTTTGGTCCTCATTACTACTTGTAGAATATGAGAATAGCCATTAACCAGATAACTGAAAGTGACCGGGGCGGTTTATGATGTGTTTTTATTCTTTCGCTGAAAATTAATCGATCATACTTAGTTAGAAGGACACATACTTGTATGTGGTCGGTCCAGCTGATCCATTGGATCTTCGGGATAGCCGTTTACCTGAAGACTTTGATTTGGTCGGGGCGATTGAAGTTAAAATTTTTTCTTTCCGGGAGATGAAATTATTTTTCAAGTCTACTACTTCGTAAGAAGTTTCTTTACTATGTTAACAGAAAATTGATCCAACCTTGGAAAGTGATAGATATACTGATTCTGTGTGCCTAACTAGTGAAGTTATTAGGCTTAAAAGACTTTAGAACAGTCATTGTATGTCATGGTAGCTTTTTATGGTGCGTAAAAGTAGAAGTGATACTAACTAAATCTACTCGATTTTACGTGGAAACTCCTTAAGAGTTGTGCATGTCTTCATATATATCTTTCCGAATGATAAGCAGAAAAGCGATTACCCAGTCATACACGAGCCCGTGAGTGTTCTGATTCCCGTGAAGATAGCGTGAGTGTTCTGTTTTTACGTGAAGTTGTGTATATACAGATTAAAAAAAAAAATTATTTCTAGAGTTCATAATGTTAATGATTCTCAATCAAGACGCAAGAAGGTGAACGGGAAGCAGAGTCTAAGATCGAAGAGTAATTGTTACTTAATCAGACACTACGGGTTGAGGTCAATTCGGGGTGACTTGGGGAAAGCCAAATACGCTTTGAGAATAGATAGGAGATATCATAATCTCTGAGTTGTTGCCCACTTAAGTTTTGAGCTTAATTGAACCTAACCCGTATCACAGAAACAATGAAAACCATTTTAAGTATATTACCTGCTTACAACCTGTTTCTTTATGTCATAATACAGCTGAACACGGATCTGTGTGACAGTCACGTAATTAGTATGATTCCTGTTCGGATCTTTTCTAAAACATGGTAGTCCCTGTCGAGACTGAAATTTGATCCCGTGTACTTTATTTTTTCAGATTTTCGTTACTTATGTAGTTGTATGATTTTATACGTGGTTACTTGGTCTTGATCGTATCATTTAACGCTTTAAAGGAAGTTTTTAAAACTTTATTAAAAATTGTTCAAAGTATAGGGGTTTGTTTTGTAAATACCGGCGAACTTGTTCATAACTTCGCCTGGAATAGGCGAAGTTATCGATAACTTCGCCTGTACTAACTTTGACCCTATATAAAGAAGTTTTTAAGTCAAACAGTTTCATTATTTCAAAACCAGCGAACTTATCCTCTCCGAGACCTAGGCGAACTTATCGAGCATAACTCATCGATCATCTGTGTTTTTCTTACTTCGATTCTAATCAAATTCAAGGTGTGTAGGGTTCGATTATCATATTATCAATGTCTTTTGAGGTTAATCATCGGTCGTTTCGACTCGATTCTCGACCTCGTTCTTTCGAACCTTAAACACCCGATTTCAAACTTGTTATTACGTGATAGTAAACTACTTGAACGTCTAAAACTTCATAAAATCATGTGTTACGGAGTCCTCGATCTCCAAAATCATCATCTACACGTCGTTCGATTATCCTAACTGTTGCCGATTCGAATTCGGCGAAGTTACAGGTTAGGCGAAGTTATCCGTAACTTCGCCTGAGGTTTAACTTCGCCTGATTATATATTTTGAAACAGTTTATGAGGCGATGTTGTGGTTAGGCGAAGTTATCATTAACTTCGCCTGGACCATTTTACTTAACAGTTATCAGACGAAGTTCAAGTTGAAGCGAAGTTGTTTCCCAACTTCGCCCCACCTTTAACTTCGCCTATACAGAATAGATCACAACTTCGCTCATGGTAACAGGCGAACTTGTGATTTGCTTTGACGTTTATCCAACTTAGCCTGTCTGTTGCAGATATGGCTGCTGTTGCTGGAGCAGGTGGTGCAGGCGGTGATGATGGAGGTGATAACCAGAGACAGTTCTTCCCGGGTCACAACATGTATATAACATTAGACCCGGAGGCGAGCGGAGTTGATGATTTCCGCGAAATCATCACATTTTTGTTACGCTCGCGGATATTCCACGCGATTACAACAACTCTGCCGATATCCTTGCCCAACATTGAGGATTTTTGGCAGACCGTGGAATATGATTGTAGAGTCGAACCCCCGGTGATGCGCGCAACAGTCAACAATCAGATTGTTCAGTTCTCTTCTGAACAAATCCGGGCGGCTTTACGGTTTGGAAGTGAGACAAGGGATGACCCGACAGAGTTTGTAGCTCCTTTCCGTGATGGAGCGTTTTTTAGAATGGGATACTCTGGTCCCTTGGGGGATACGCAAAGGAGGAAAGGATTTTTACTTGACCAGTGGCGCTTTCTCATGCATGTCATGATTGTATGCATGTCAGGGAGAAAGGCGGGCACTGATGGCATGGGCGCGACCATGCAGTCAGCGATGACTGCTCTGACTTACAACAAGCGATACAGCTTTAGTCAGATGGTCTTTTATGAGATTGATCGTCAAAGAAGAGCGATGGCGCGTGAGCGATTTATCATGTATCCAAGATTTCTTCAAATGATCTTGAATCATGTTGCTCCAACGCTTCCTCAGCGCCGTCCGATCCGATACGTTGAGAGTGTGAATAAACGGATCTTCGCCCAATGTAGATCCTCCAGTGCGAGGAGCAAACCTGAGCTCCGTCCTCGACATACTCCACTTTTTGGCTACTTGATCAACCCGGGGTATGTGCCTGCTCGTGGGGACGAGTTTAGGGACCCGGCACCACAACAGGCAGGAGCACCTCAAGCTATACCTGCTGCTCCTGTTGTGTCACCAGAGGAGACCGTTGACCTTGACGCAGCGTTTGGCGGTCAAGGATTTTTTGATATGGATTGGGTGGATCCAGAGGAGAATGTACAGGTCTCGGTAGCCCAAGTGTCGACTGTGAATGTTACTAGGACAGCTGCTACGGTGGCTGGTTCTGATTCTGATGATGAAGTGGCAGAGGCAAGAAGGATTATGGTAACTCAAGAAAGACTACATGGGAAAAGAAAGAGAACAGATGATGACAGCGAGTCAGATTATGAGGAAGAGGTACAACAGTTGATCCGGAGGTCAAGAAGAGAACGGATAGGTGCAGGATCGGGAGCCGGTGAGAGCTCTAGGGTGGTACGTTTCACTCCACCAGCACTATCCGGTATGACAATGGTTCCCTCAACATCACAGGTTACAAGGCCAAGCGCTACGGTTGTTCCCGTGGTGGCTACCTCATCATTTGGCCTCCCACCCACTACTTTCCAACTTTCGACTCCTGAGATCGTTTCGTTGCCGCCTCCGACTGTTACTCCAACGGAGGTCGTGGCACAATTTATCGAGTCGACTGTTGTGGCCACTGCAGGGTTATCGGTGACGATACCACCTGCGGTTACGTCTATTTCTACTTCTGAGGTCCCGGTGACATCGGAAATCCCTCCTCAGTATACTCAAGATATATCACATATGAGGTTCGATTTCGATGCAACCCTATCAGACTCTGAACGAATAGCAGCACTTGAACGGGTCGTGGCAGAGCAGTCAAGGATTAATCTTATCCAGACCCAGGCTATTCAACGCCTAGTTGCAGAGAATCAGATGCAGTCGTCCCTGCTGGTAGAACATGGAAAAATCATAGATGCTTTCAAGGAGTTCTTGGCATCTCAGGGGGAGACGAGCTGTAAAGGCGATGAGTTGAGGACCAAAAGACGAAATGATAGAGACGATGATCCCAATGCATCGAAAGATGCAGGTGGTGAGTTGCCAAGAACTGATCAAGCTCTTGGAACTTCCACAACTCAGGGAGAGTCGACAACTGCAGCTGGTGGTGATGATGTGGTGGTAGTGGACGTAGAGGAGATGGATGATGGTTTGGTTGGTGATGATGATGTACTACCGAGTGATGTGATAGAGAATATTGGAGAAGAGATTGTGATTGATAATGAGATTGAAGAGGGAGTGATAGTAGAAGAGAATGTGGAGCATGAGATACCAGATGTTGAGAAGATAGATATGAGTCAACAGATTGGAAGTGATGAATCTGAATGGGAAGAGCAGCCTAGATGGAAAGAAGGCTATGCTCAGTGGTTCGTCAAAACGAAGAAACCAGCGGTTCCTACAATGTTTAAGAAGAGTTACAACATTAAAGGTTATGCTGAAGCGAAGAAAGGGATTATATGCTGGATATATGATGAGCAGTTGAGGCTCTTCGTGGTTAAGAGATATGACGGTGTTCAGTATTTCAAAAGACTGTTAAGATCGTTGAATACACTGCCAGAATGTGAAGTGAAAGACTTAGCCAGATTGGGATTGATAAACAGAAGTGACAATAATATGGCTAGAGTCATTGGGAAGATTGTGTGGAAAGAGAGTATAAAAGAGAAGAAATTTGAGCTGTTGAAACCACAAAAGGGAAACTTGTTGAAGACAAGGATAGAGGTTTAAGAGCTGATGGAAAACCTTGGATGATTATGAAGTATAAACCGATCCGGTGTTTGAAAGAAGTGCCAATGAAACAGATGCCCAAGGATGTGCTCAAAGATCTAAAGTGGTGGTTTGTTGATTGTGAAACAACTGAGGCAGTGATGGAAGACGAAGATGAACAAGAGCTGCTTAGAGTGTACGATCCGATGCACTTGGTAAACTTATCGCAAGCCGATTTGCAGGTGTTGAATGAAAAGAAGATATTTTATATTCCTGCTTGGAAAGACGAAGCGAGGAAATATCAAAGAGTTGTCTCGGTTTGTGTTCGAGAAGGAGTGCATGCTTGAAGATAGAAGATTGAAGATTACTAGACACGTGTTTGAAGCTAAAGAGATGAAGGTACTGCCAAGGGGGAGTCTGTTGGTGCATGATGTCAGTAGTTCAGTGTCGAGTGTCTGTAATCGTGTTAGTTAGATTTGTGTTTGTATGTAAGCGAAGTTGCTAACAAGTTCGCTTATATGGGCGAACTTGTTAGACAAGCGAAGTTAGGGACAACTTCGCCTGAACATGCCAGGCGAAGTTGTCGTGTCTATATAAGCTGTTTTGTTTACGGCTTATTCATAAAGTTATTGAGTTTATTCGTGTATTCGAGTCAGAGAGCTTGTATTCAGTGATCATAGTATCACGTGTTTACGGTTGAAATACAACGTGTGGTTGATTATCGTATCGTGTGTTAGCTCGTATAGTTTTCTATACTCGTAACGTCTTACGTAGGGATTCCGCACCTACGTAGAACGCGATATCTCGTGTAGATCCGACTGGGAACCTACAAAACAATTGAGTTTTATTGAATAAACTAGGTTATTAACCCGTGTACGTCACGGGTGGAAATATTGAAATTTTCGAACAAACACATGTCATTTGAAAAGACAACATAAGTTGTTATATGTTATTCGGGACGACAACATACTTTAAGGTGTAAATAATATTGGTATGAAAATCAATGATTGTGTAAATAACATTCTTTATTTGTAACTTTGTCTTCCTTGTATAATATAAGAATTTTAACATCACTCTTCACTCTTGATAAAGCTACATAGAGTCGTCTATGTATAAACACCGGGTCTCTGAGATATATGTTAACTCTTGCTAGAGATTGACCTTGACTTTTGTTAATGGTCATTGCAAAACAGACTACAACTGGAAAAAACTGCATTCTCTTCAATTTAAACGAAAGTTTCATATCTGAAGATGTTAGACCACAACGGATTATATAAGTGTGATAACCAGTATTAGTACCTGAAATAACTTTTACTACAACAAAACGCCTACCCAAATTAATTACTCGCAATCTAGTTCCATCACACAAACCGTTCTTCTGATCCATATTCTGTAACATTATTGGCACACCGACTTTTAGAACTAATCTATGAGTCAAAATAATTTTGGTTTTTTTTATTTTATTTAGCATAATGTGTTTATAAAATTTTTGTTCAAATTAAAATATAAGAAAATAATTGGTATGATATTACTTTAAAACAAAATAACTAATTTTTAATATGGACCACAACTAAATTTGTGAATTTTGTTGCAAAATATGAAAACAATATAACTTGAGTTAACCAAATATAAGTAAAAAATAATTGGTTAAATATAAGAAAATGAAAAGGTTTGTTGAGGTTGAATAGTATTGAAAGCTTTAAAAGTTTGTTGCTAATTAGTTAAATTCTGTATTTAATCAGGTTTAAATATGTTATGAATATTAAGAAAAAATTAAGATACAAACATCAAAAAGTGTTAAACTAAAACTAAAAAACAAACATTTAAAATCACCATTTAGTGAATAAGAATTAAAGTATCTGACTTTGAGATCATTAATACCATGTGTCTTTGCCCATTCTTTAATCTGCAGACAATCATACAAATTTAAAAAGACAAAATGTTATTTGCTTCACTTATAGCTACATATTCACTCTTAACCTCATAAATTTATAGATCATACTTCATGTTCAATAACTTTAAACATGTTTTGGTGACCTTAATAAAAAGTTTAAAATACGGATTTATTGGATTGTATAAAAAACGAAAAATACATTAACTAATAATTAGTTTTTGTTTACCTTAATAAAAACATGAAAATTATAGAAATTTCAATAGAAACAGAAATATATTAATTAATAATTAATTTTTGGTTAAAAACTAAAACATATATTATAAGAATCTTTATAAAAACGTAAATATATTAATTAATTAATAATATTAATTTATTGGTTACCTTAATTAAAATGCGTTAATTAAAAAAATATAATAAAGATATATTAAATTGGTCAAATATATTAAAGATTCTATAATGTACGTTAGCACCGAATTATTAAATGTATAATCTATTTTTGTAACTTCATATAAGTGGTCAAAAATTCGAAATTCGAAATGATTTAAATAAATAATTTTTATTATTCACTTATGGGATTTAGTTGAGGTTGACATTAAATTCATAATAACTTGAAATATTTAGAAGAAACTAATACTTTTTTTATTTAAGGCATGAATATTGAATAATTATGAAATGAGTTTATAATTATGGATGATATTCAAAAACTTTAAAAGAGTTATTAGGAATGAGAATTATGTTTTAATATATATATGTTATTTAAACCTATTCAACATAAATGATCAAATTGAATCCAATCGCTAATTTATTCAAATTGTTGTTATTTAAACATGTTCAATATAATGTTATTTAAACCTATTCAATATAATTGGACTTTGACAAAAAACAATATAAGATTGATTATCTTACTATAGATATATTAATGTCTTATAGAATAATCAACTAAATTTCGTTTCCGGATTATATAATAATCAATTGAATTACATAAATTGGGAAAAATAAAGAAATACATGAATACTAACAGGAATATAAATCAATATTAAACAAAAATAAAAGACATCTTATCAAACAATCATCAATCCATGAAATTAGCTATATCAAGTTGGGTACAATAACCAGAAATGATAAAATTAAATATTAATATTAATATCACATAATAAATAAATAAATAACAAACTATGGAAGATTTGAATCATGTGAAAAAAATGTAAATTTGATATTATTATTTACAACCGGAAAATTTGAATCAAGTTACCGGAAAACGAAATAGTGATGATATCTATTGAATCTTCGATTTTGATATATAACCTAAAGAGATTATAAGAAAAAATAATATAATTATTATATGAATACAAACAAAAATAATTGTAATTGATATAAAACCTTACCGGAATAATATGATAAAAGTATCAAATAAAGTATGAAATATCGTAGTATCAAATCAATTGGTTGTTGGCTCCATCTTCCTGGTGGTAAAAAAAAACAAAACATTAATTTCTGAAAAATAACAATTTTAACAAAAAAACTAAAAAACAAAATGAATGATATGAACAACAAAAATATAAACCTTAGAAACAAAAAAAATCGTTTCAGCTCAATTTGGTGTGATAGTGTAAGAATTATTATGTGAAAGTGAAGTATTTATATATATAGTTCATAGTAAATTAAAGGATTGAATTTTGAGAGAAATGAATAAAGAATGAATGTATATACGGAGTTAATTAAAAATATAAAATTTTATCACCGTCGTCAATTTTTCTCTAATTTCATATATTTATAGAAATGATATAATTTCTGATATTTTTGTTTTCTAGAGACACTAGACTCCTCTGACAATCATGTATGATGTCTCTTTAGAACATCCTTTTACTATACATTGAATTGACTATCTCCATTCTTCGTTTCGTTTTTCTAAGATTTTTACTCATGGAACCAACTAGTCTACTAAGCTTCAAGCATGGCACAGACTCATTACCAATATACAGTTGTCCTTCTAGCGAATTAATCTAAACTAGAGCATTTATCAGTTGATGTATTTGACTTGGTTAATAACTCTATTTAGGTTAGAAAATGAGTCTGGTAATTGATACCATAATTTTTGTAAATAGATTATCCTTTGAACGTTTGTTTATTATTGTTTAGTTAAAAAATCAATGATAACTCATTCTAACGTGTTTTACTTTCCAACTTCTTTTTATCTCCCCTCATATTGATAATGTTGATATGAAATTCCTCATTAATAACTCTATTCAATCCAACTTTTCTCAACCTCACTTCCCCCCACCCCCACCCCCACCCCCGCCCCTATCCCCATCTCTCCATTTTCTTTCTTCTTCTTGAGTTATCTATATCTATATATATATTAAAACAATTGAGTTTATTGAATAAACTCTATTGTTTTCATATATAACATTCACTTCTATGATTTTCTTAACAATTAAATAATTCAAAAATTAATTAAATTAATCAACAACCCACAATTAATTCACATATTAAGATATTTAAATTTAAATCATCTATAAACTAACTTTTATCTAAAACCGACAATTTTAATATTCAAAGTTAAACCGAACCTAACACAATGAATGTTCAATTTTAATATTCAAATTTAGACCAAAACTAACAACACAATTAATTCATATCCTTACTAAATGTATTTACTCTAAATCTAAATTATCTATAAATAAAAACCGTGTAATAACTATTGTCAAACCCTCAAGTATTAGATGTCCAATTTTTAAAATTTCAAATTTCCACTACTTATTTGACCTCATCTTATACTTCGAAAACCATTTCAACAATCATTTTAATAAATTCGGTATTCCATATTCATTTGTTTATATCATCATTTTCACTTTTCTAAAGCTGTTATAACTTATAACTACGCCTTTGTATTCAAATTTCTATTGTTTGTTATTGTTTGTAAATGAAATTCACATATTAATTTAATTATGTTGTCCTTATTTGGTCTTTAGGTTGTTATGCAGGCAAGTTAGCTTGAGAATTGGATGTATGCAAACTGGTTAGGTGAATGATTAATTTTAAAATTTCCGTATTGTCAATTCTACTTAAATATATTTCTTTTGTTCTTATTGTTGGTGTACCTTGAATGAAACTTAATTATTTGAATTGCTGGTATTATTTGTAGTTCATCTTATATGTTGCACACATCTTTTTGCTACTTAGGTAGGTCAGATCATGAAGTTTGAGGACCATTTGGAGACTAGCTCAAGCCATGATAGGACTTGGTCACCAAATGCGTGTTATGATTGATGTAAGATTTCTTGAAATTCATATTTACAGTTTTATTTTTATATGTTGAGATCTTCCTCTATTCATATTTATAGTTTAAGAACCATTTGGAGACTAACTCTAGCCGTGATAGGACTAGGTCACCAAAGTTCCACCTGCTCCTTCCAAGATTCAATAGACATGTTGAAGGTTTTGAAATATGCGAAAATATTGTTGATTTATTTCCTTATCGAAATTATAATGATAATTATTCTGATTACATCAATTGATAATTCTTATTAATTTTTTTAATAGTTCAGTGTATCTAACATTAATTTATTTTTAGTAATTTCAATTTATGGCCTCTCAACTTGGTAGATTTGCTAATTGCATGGAAAAAATATTTAATGGAGATTAGGTCGATTATGTTTGTTCTGGTCATTACGAATGTATTTTAGTTGTTAATTTTCAATCATTTTATATTTTATGTAGCTTAGACAATTCATGTAAATTAATTTATTTTTATATGAATGACAATCTTTATTTTCTTTTTTAAAATTTTTGAATCTTATATTGAAAGTTTTAACAATTAGTTATTGAACTTCCAAAAAATGGAACGTTTTTTTTATAACAATATTTACAATTATTGATTTCTGTTTTTAAAATTCAAAGCTGACTATTATTGCAACCATCTTTTGTAGTTTTTAGTAGTATTCAGTCTCAACTAACTTTTCGTCTTTTATATTTGACCAAATTTTAATTAGCATAAATGACAAATTTAATGTAGCTGGAAATTTTAAATAATTTGCTTTTGATTATACTTGAAAGTTAATTAGTTTTGTATTAAAAACTCATTAATTTAGTTAACCAATTTAATATGTGGTGTATTACTTATTCAAATTTACATTTAAAAAATCTTAGATATTTACTATAATTGCTTATTTATTTTAATATATTCATCGTCTTTAATTTTAATGATACATTAATTTATTTTTGTTTTTAAGAACCGAATTTGATCACTCTTTTTTAGTTTTAATATTCTTCGATCTCAATAAACTTTACATCTTTTATATTTGACCAATTTTTATTAGGCATAAATATCAAGAATTACCGATTCGTCTAAATTGTTCACGACCAAATTAAAAAATAAACTAATAAACTAAATAGAAAATAAAAACTTTACATATTTTATATTTGACCAATTTTTAATTATGCATAAATGTCAAGATTAATGTATAAAATTGAAAAAAGAATTATCTAATGAATTTATTGTTAATAAGGTAATGACGCTAAAGTGTTGACAATAATTTCGTGATAATTAAAAAAATTAATAGTATATTGTTTTGTTACTGAATTTTCAAGAAAAATGTAAAGTTTTTTATAATAATATTTACATTTATTTATTTATGTTTTTACAAAACCGAAATTGACGACTTTTGCAACAATCTTTTGTGGTTCTTAATAGTATTCAATGTCATCAAACTTTCCATCTTTTATGTTTAATCAATTTTTAATTACGCATAAATGTCAAGATTAATGTATACAGTTGAAAAAAGAATTATATAATGAAATTGATTTTAAATAAAGTAATGATGTTAAAGAGTTTGAAACATAATTTATTGCAGATTGCAGGCACTTTAATTAAATTTTAATTAGGGAATGACCTTTATGTAATAAAATTAAAATTAACCGGTTTAATTTTAATTATATATATATTATTTTAATTATAATTAATTAGTGAAATTAGTAGAATAAAAATTTATTGTTTTGATTTAACTTAATACATTTAACAAAAAAGTCTTTGAATCAAAATAAAAAAAAAGTTTAATTACAAAATAATTTATAATAAAATATACTTTTATTTATTCATTAATGTTGAAATGAAACTCATAATACCTTAAGACTTTAATTGTATATTTAATCAGGTTGTTATGGTTTATTTTGTTTTTTAGATTTTGAAGCAAAATGATTTTTTTTTTGTGAAATGTCGAAGAAGTTTATGGTGGCTAATATGATTATAACATGTTCATGTCTTCGTTTGGTTTTTTAATTTAGGTGTATAGTAAGTTTGTGTAATGATTAACTTTTTATGTACACATTTTGACTGCTTAATATTTTGGTTACAAACTTATGTTAACTATTTGTGTTGGTTTAAAATGTTAGTTATGAAATTTTATGGTTGTTTATATGTTTTCAACCCGTGTCTAACATGGGCTACTATTCTAAAAATATATTGGTTGGTTAGATACTTTTACATAAATGAATTAATTTCTGATCATATATGTCGATTCAAGTTAGCTGATAGTCTACATATCCAGTAGAGTAAGTTGTATTATTGTTGTTTCCTATGTAATATTTTTAATTTCCATGTCTTTAATATCTTTATGAACACCAAATATAAATAACCTATAATTGTCACTAAAGTTAATAGTATTTGATATCCCAGTTTTATAATTTTTCTGTTTTATGTATTAAAATCCTTCATTAAGTCAGCAAAATTGAAACATCATGCTCTATAAAATTTTGTTTTTATATTTATGTTGTTCATCGTTTTCATATGCTAACCATATTATATTATATTATATTATAGATTTTTTTTCAAAATAAAAAAAAACAGAATTTTTGGAGTCAATCAACATATTCCAATAAGAGGAGTTATTCAAACGGTTAGTCATTTTAATATTTTTTTAGTTACCATTTAAATGTTTTTTAAGAATGTATTTTTTTAAACGTGCAGTTTCAACACCAATGTTTTTTAAGAATGTATTTTTTTAAACGTGCAGTTTCAACACCAAGAAAACTACTTATTAGCATTTGAACGGTAACATTTTATTTTAAACGTGTTAATACACTATATTGTATTAATATAATTTTTTATTAACTAAAATATAGTAAATAAAAATTAATATGTTATTAACTAAAAAATAGGCACTTGTAACAGAAACTTATAAACGATTTTTAATATATTTATTATTAACTACATTATACATTTTTGATAAACAAAGTTTTAATAACACTGAATGTATGTTTACACATTTTTTTTCTATTTTCTTTTTTAGAAATGATACGAATCATAATTTTCAGTTATCCAATACTATTTTATTTTCTTAAAAACCAATTAAAATACGTGTTTTAATTAAGATGTGTATACGAATCAATTTATGTTAATTCGAGGAGCAAAGATATTTCTCAATTATTTTTTTACTTATATTTGGTTTACTCAATTTTTATTGTTTCTAAACTTAGTTACAAAATTCACAAATTTAGTTGTAGTCTATATAAAAAAACAGTATTTTGGTTTTTATGTAAGATCATACAAATTATTTTTTATATTTTAATTTGAACTAAAACTTTCATAAACACATTATGTTAAATAAAATCAAAACGACCGAAATTATTTTGACTCCTAGATTGGTTTTAAAAGTCGGTGTGCCAATAATGTTACTATGCAATATGGATCAAAATAACGGTTTGTGTAATGAAACTCAATTGCGAGTAATTGATTTGGGTAGGCGTTTTGTTGAAGTAGAAGTTATTTTAGGTACTAATACTGGTTATCGCACTTATATAATTCGTTGTGGTCTAACACCTCAGATAAGAAACTTTCGTTTAAATTGAAGAGAATATAGTTTTTTTCCAGTTGTAGTCTGTTTTGCAATGAACATTAACAAAAGTCAAGGTCAATCTCTAGCAAAAGTTGACATATATCACAAATACCCGGTGTTTACACATAGACAACTCTATGTAGTTTTATCAAGAGCGAAGAGTGGTGTTAAAATTCTTATATTAAACAATGAAGATAAGGTTACAAATAAAGAATAAATATGGTTTATAAGGAATTATTTTTTGTAGCTTATAAATTTTACATTTTTAACCTTTGATTATGTTTTAAAAGATTGTAATTTGAATGTTATTTGGGTTTATCTTTGTGTTTCACAATCATTTGTTTTCGTACCAATATCATTTACAACTTTAAGTATGTTGTCGTCCCGAATAACGTATAACAACTTATGTGTCCTTTCAAATAACATGTGTTTGTTCGAAAATATCAATATTTTAATCTAGTTAAATTAGTATAGCTTCTATTTAATTAATATGGCTTCCTCAAGTGGACTTCCCATTTAAATCTTGCATTTTTATTTTAGTTTATTGTTTTTCTTTCATAACTTTTGAATTATAGTTTTTTTCTTATAAAATTATAAATATATTGTTACGACGTACTTATTTTTATCTATGTTAGATATAAATTTATTCAAAGCATAGTTATGTGTGATAATGAATAAGTCATTGAAACACAAACGTATAAACCGTCAAAGCTACTTCAAGATTTAATTTATCCACTTTTTTTTTGTTTATTTTTTCTAGATACATCTTTTAAAATGTGATGTTTTTTAAAATTTCGGATATGCTGTTGCGACGTGTTTATTTTTATGTGCGCTTTGACGTGATTCTTTTATTCTTTTATATTACCGCCACAATGTGTCGTTTATCTACGTTTTGACATTTAAAACAGAGTCTAACTACATATGTTTCTCTTTACGCCCTTACTGTTATCAACAATTCAATGTGCTTCTTTTAGATTGCCACCGAGATGTGTTCTTTTAGCTACATTTCGATATTTAAAATGAAGCCGCAACAAATTTATACGATTTTCTTAACTTATTGTACCATACTATTCTTGCAAGTAATTTACCATGTCACCGCAATAACACGACACCACCACTGCCTCGTTATTTTGAAAAAGTTAAGTGGTGGTTATTAAAGTATAAGAGAAAGAGTTTATAAAATTAACTGATTTTCATTAATAAAATAAACTCGATCTTCTTTGAAAATCATTTGATAAATACTGATACCAAATTCAACGTGAACAATATACATAGTGGATGTAATGTGGCTGTGACGTAAACCTCTAGAAAATATGTCTTAATTAATATTGAAGTTTTAAATAGATTTTTATACAGAAGTTTTGTGTCTCGATGCCTTTTATTACCATTTAATTAATATGACCAGTTTTCCAACTATATATAATAAACTAGTTTGTCCTTATGGGTTTTTAAATGTTGATAATATTTTTAGACGTTATTATTGACTTTTTTTACAGAAACTCATTTTTATAAAACCTGTTGAAATGAGTGCATGTAACGATACGTACCGGGTCTTTCTAACCACACCCTACACCGCCTTATACGACAAGGTTAGTGTTAACCACGGCGTATAAGGGTACTTTTCTAAAAAGACGTTTTTTGTCATTTTGTGTTAATTTTATATTACTTTTAGTTATTGTTTTTTTATTTTGTTGTTTTAATAAAAATAGATTTTTTTATTTTCTTTATCAACAATTATAAAAATTATAACGAATCCTCGCTGTCATGCCGTTTGGCGGGTGTGGGGTCGGGTTTTATCCGGTGAATCCCTTAACAGGTGGACCGCTAGGGGCTCCGTCCGTCTGGACTAGTGGCCAGCTCGGGCTACCTTTAGCCAATGGGGGCCGCGTACGGAGTACCCGACGTTACTTAGTTGACCGTTAAAAAAAACAATGTTATTATTTGTACAAACTCGTTGTAATGGCGGTGGTTTTTGCGTTTTTGATTGTACAACGTCGTCGTTGTCTTCGCGACCAAGCCTAATCCTCAATGTGCTCGCTTCATGGTCAGAACGTGGTGGTGGTTTTGTGTTTTCATCGTCATATAATCCTACGATTTAAGCATCGCCCGTTACCACGCTAGTGACGCTGCCGTTTAGATAGATTTCTACATTTTGTTATTATTTGTACAAATTTGTTGTAATGGTTGTGTGTGTGTGTGTGTGTGTATATATCATTTATTTACGTTGCTTCGTTATAATTGTTGTAATTCTTGATAAAGAAAATCAATAAAAAAATATTTTTAATAAGACAACAAAATAAAAAACAATAATCAAAATAAATAAAATAAAATTAAAACTAAAATATACATTAAACATAAAAAGACAAAAAAACATGTTTTTAAAAAAACACCTATTTGCCATGGTTAGAGCTATACGCGGCGGTTAGACAAAAGACAAAAAAAACACGTCTTTTTAAAAAACATCTATATGCGGCGGTTTGAGCTATACGCGGCGGTTTGTGCGGTTTTCTAACCACACCTCCGGTGTGGTTAGAAAAGCCCCTTGATTATGTAACGGTACACAAATATTTTTGGGCTTTTCTAACCACACCGCCGGTGTGGTTAGAAAACCGCACCAAGCGCCACGGTAAGTGCTAACCGTGACGGTGAGTGCTCAATCAATCAAATCATGGTCAATATCATCTCACCACATCAAATCATCATATTATTATCATTATTATTATAAGATTTTGATTTAAATATATATTTGTTTTAATTAAAATGATTTTGATTTTTATAATAAAAAATGATATATATTTAAATAAATATTTATTTTAATTATAAGATTTTGATTTTTATGTTTCTGTTAATTATTATAATATATTTATATTTCTATCGAAAAAATATGTGTATTAATTATAAGTCTTTTTTGAGAAATTTTGTAGTTCTTACTTTGTTATAGGTTGTAATGTGATTTTAGTCAATAATATGAGGTGTTGGCTATTTGTTTAAAAAAATATTAAATGAAATATACATCTTCATATTGGTTTGATTTTTTGTGTTTTGGAATCAAAGCTCTCCTCGTTTTCTTTTTTGTTTGAGAAATACATCTTCTTTGAAGTCAATTTTCATAAGTTTATTATGTAGTTAAACTAATAATATGATCATGTTTATGTTACTAGTTGGTTGGATTTTAATAATTGTAACCTTTCAATACTAGAAAGCATAAAAAACATAAAACCATGTGATACAAAATATAAAAGTTCATAACAAGTTCCATAAACAAGTTCATAACTAGTTCATAACATACAAAATATTAAAGTTTGATAGAATATAACAAAGTAGTGTAAATCAATATTTACACTACCGTGTCCCCGTCTTCGTCCCCATCGGTTGAGGCGCCGGCGCCGGCCCTTGATGTGCTAGCCTCGTGATCAAAGCGTGGGGGAGGTAATGTCTAATCCTCACTGCGCTGTTGGCTGGCCTCCCTCTCCATCATCCAATCCATTTGACGTTGCATCCGTAGCACCGCGTCCTCTACTCTCCGTAAGCGTGCATCCATGGCGTGGTCTAAACGCACAGCTCGATAGGTGCGCGGTGCGTGCTGCGGCACCCGTGGCTGACATTAAAATGGTAATTAAACGTTAATATTTAGACGAAACAAATAAATGTAAACGAGTTATAAAAGTAACATGAACCTGCTCAGTTCCATCCGCCGCCTCATCCTCCCCCTCCCCTCTGTCGTCGTCCCCCGATTGCTCTTCGTGGTTGTCGTCGACTTGCACCTTCGGGGCAATCAATGGTAGAGGCTCGACTAATGGCACCGGTATGTACGGTGGTTTGTTGAAATCCGTAACGAGACGGTCAAATCTTCTCCCGTCGGGGTCCTTAAACTTGAGAACAATACGCATGCCTTGGGCGCTACCACGGGCGAGCTCGCGGGGGGATATTGACGGGATCGTAAGGGTAGCTAGCTGTGTGTGAAGTCCCAAATGATGCGCGATGCGCGTCACATAGGGGCCACCGAGCAACGATCCTCGTCCCTGCCTGTGCGGGTATGTGGCGATGTAGTAGGCGAAGCCATGGGCGAGGTTGCAATGGATCCCCGTCAGAAGGCACCGCAAAAAAAAACAAGTCTGAGAGTTTGCAGTGGTCAGCACCCAGATATCGACCTTGTATTGACGAGGCTATCAACCTGTGTAGGTACCTGCACAATGAAATATAATATAATGTAACGTAATATATTACAATGTAACGTAATGTAAAGTAACATAGGTTCACGTACCAGTACAACGGGTCAATGATGCAGGAAGCTTTTTCTTGGCTAACTTTTGGGAAAGGCTTACTCGCAATAGCGCCACCAAACGCGCAGATAATCGTCCGTGGCCTTGCGGACGCTCGCGGTGTAGATTGGCTGCCGAACCTCCTCCTCGGTGTAAAAGCCGATCGCCACGGCGAACTCCTCCAATGAAAAGTACCGGTCGACCCCAAACATCTTGAACAAAACCTCCCACGCCCGACCCTCTAGGTTCTGATCTCTCATCTGCACCTCTGGCCTCCCCGCCTCCCGTGGCCTGATATAAAATAAACAATTTGTTTTGAATATATTAAAGTAATGTGTAGGCGGTAAACAAAGTTAAAGTAAAAAGAAAAAAACCTGAAACGGAATGTTGAATAAACCTCTAGCGTAAGCTCCCGGTGTGCGGGGTAGTTCATCGTAAACATCCTCATCCACGGCATGTCTTTGCCGACATACTCATAGAGTCTGTTGTCCGCGCCAACTGACTTCATAAAACTGAGACTTAAAATGGTATTCGGAATAGGGTTCATCAATCGGAGCTGGAGGTACCGGTCGTGCTCGAGTGTCCCTTGAACAAACTGCGTGTGTGGTAACTCACCAACACATCATCCCATTCAATAGGTTTTGGAGGCTGTTCTCTCCGCCGCCTCCGTCGTGGCCGCTGCTCAACCTCCTCCTCCTCATCCTGCTGGTAGATGATGTCTTCCTCTACGATGTCCATCTGTTTATCATATATATATTAAAAGCCACATTTTAGTTTTCTCAATAAACACAACTGTTTATGGATATTTTAAACAAATAAGATTACGGTTTCAAATTTTCAAACCGACCGTATAAAACCGTACCGGACGAAAGATTTAATCGTGTATATTAACTGTTTGATATTTCATAATATATAGTATTTCTTTAAGTTTATTAAAAAAAGGTGCATTGTATAAACCCCAAACCGTGAAACCAAACCGGAACGAAACCGTTAATAACGGTTCGGTTTGGTTCGGTTTTAAATCTCAACGGTTCAGTTATTAGTTTTGGATAATGCCAAACCGTTTTGGTTTGGTTTTACCCGAAAACCGTCAAAACCGGGCCTTGAACACCCCGAGTTGAGTCGTCTAACTAGGTCAACACAGTCAAGATTATCAAACATATATAACCTGATTATCAAACCTTTAAATAACCCGCTCAAGTAAACCTATATAAGTTGATTATCAAACCCTAACCCGATTAAATACTCTAATATATACGAGAGTGAACCCATACAAACTTCAACATAATCATTTAACAAACTTCAACATAATCATTCTTACTAATTGTAATTTTAGTAAACAAAAAAATAAAAATTAACCCAAAACATTAAAACATACCTTATTGGTGAAGACTGGAGTGAAGGAGAGGTGGATAATAGGGATTGAAAGGAAGGCTGCAGACGGTGTGGTTGAAAGAGAGACGGCCGGCGGTGGACTGCGGCGGTGGTGGGTGGTTAGGGTTTGACCTGGAGTTGTGGTTGGGAAGGGAAGTTGTGTTAGGTTTTTGTTATTTATCAGTGGGTAAAAATAAATAACCTAACTTGCTGGGTAAAAAAAAAAGGAAAAACTGGAAATAAAAAAATAGGGCGCTGCAGATGAGAGTCGAACCCGGGTTGACAGGAGGGTTGGCTGGATTAAAGGGAAGAGTATTACCACCAGACCAGAGTTCCAGATTGTATATGGGTCCACTCTCAAAATATATATGGTTTCACTCTCACATATATGAAACAAATTTTGAGATGAACTTTCTTTGTATATTAATTATGGAAACCGATTCTTTATGCACGTCGCCTTATGGCCTGCTTGTTAACACTTGAAGCTTTGTGGGTAGAGGTCGCGGGTTCGACCCCTGTGCACCCCGTTTTTGTTGGAAAGTTATGTTTTTATTTCCTTTAAGCCACAATTAATCATATTAATAATAAAAGTGACTAAATATGAATTATTTCACTAAAACCCGACTTTTTAAATACCGTTAACCCGACTAAATATAAATAATAATGACTAAATATGAATTATTTCACTAAAACCCGAATCTGTAAATACCGTTTAACCCGACTAAATATGAATAATGACTAAATATAATTATATTATGTTTTTATTAATTAATTTATTATATTTATAATAACCATAATAAATCCCATCCCGGCCGATTGTAGACATAGTGAACTCCATTCAACCCTGGAGCGGGGAACACCGGGCACTGACCACCTCAAACTGGCTTCTACTTAACGAGGGTGTACCGTGGCTCTTAATGAATTCGGTGCATCATTATAACATCATCAGCATCATCATATCATTATCATCATGATATCCTTATCATATTGTCATCATATCATCATCATCATCATATCATTATCATCATAACATCATCATCATGATAATATCATCATCATCATCATATCATCATCATTATCATATTGTCATCATTTCATCATCATCATCATCATAACATCATCATCATCATATCATCATCATCATCATCATCATATCATCATCATAACATCATCATCATCATCATCATATCATCAACATCATATCATCATAACATCATCATCATGATAATATCATCATGATATCATTATCATATTATCATCATATCATCATCATCATCATAACATCATCATTATCATATCATCATCATCATATCATCATAACATTATCATCATGATAATATCATCATCATCATCATATCATCATCATATTGCCATCATCATCATCATATCATCATCATAACATCATCATCATGATAATATCATCATCATCATATCATCATCATCATAACATCATCATCATAATATTAGTTTCATATCATCATCATCATCATGATATCAGTATCATATTGTCATCATATCATCATCATCATCATCATCATCATAAAATCATCATCATCATGATATCATTATCATATTGTCATCATATCATCATCATCATCATAGCATCATCATCATAACATCATCATCATCATCATATCATCATATCATCATATCATCATCAACATAATATTAGTTTCATATCATCATCATCATGATATCATTATCATATTGTCATGATATCATCATCATCATAATACCATCATCATCATGATATCATCATAACATCATCATCATGATAATATCATCATCATCATCATCTCATCATCATCATCATCATCATATCATCGTCATCATCATATCATCATCATCATATCATCATCATAATATTATCATCTTCATCATCATATCATCATCATATTGTCATCATCATCATCATCATATCATCATCATCATAATATTAGTTTCATATCATCATCATCATCATCATCATATCATTATGATATTGTCATCATATCATTATCATCATCATCATCATCATAATTGTTTAATGAAACAAGCCTTTGTTTATATTTTGGAATTTAAAATTAGATGTTAGCACAATGACCTATCTAATTTGTTTAAAAATTGTTAGCACTGTTGTTATTTTTATAATTTCTTACATTGTCTTCATTTAAAAACCAACCAAACCACAATTTTTAGTATAAAACTAATATCTCTCTTTTCCACCAATTTAATCCAACAAAACCAAACTTCATTATTTTTTATTAAATAAATAAAACTTATAAATATTTTAATTAATAATTGTTGTGTTTTTTTAAAAAAAGTGTTTAAAATAGGTTAAACTAAGGGTCTTTATTTAAAAATAAACAATACATATTTAATATAAAATTAATTTTAAAAAATATTTATATTCCTTAGACTGTGTTTTATATAAAACAAATACTTTTTAAACAAATTTCATTGTCAACAGTCGCCGTCCTTCTACGTCGCGGTAAACGCTTACCGGGGCGGTGAACACGCTCCTCTTGCAGTAGTTGACAGCCTTTTACAGCTTTATGGGATTTCGAGTAACCTTCATAAGCAGCGTTACGGTCTAACCACGACGTTTAGAACACCACAGAAACCACTATATAAACAGGCGATATCTATAGGCTCCATACAACAAAAAATTGTTAATCCCCCACCCATACATCACCGTAATACTTTGGAAATTAATAACAATGGATCCCAAAAATAGCATCTACACAGCCATGTAAAATTTCGGTCTGAAATAAACAAGAAAATTGTGGCTGTGTGAATGCTATTTTGGGGTCCATTATTATTAGTATAGAAAACTGTCTCATCGGTCTACGATTTAAGTCCGCTCATCAATATATTACCCTGGAAACTAATAACGATGGAGCCCGAAAATAGCATCTACACAGCCACGATAAATTTGGTCTGAAATTAAGAAGATAATTGGGGCTATATAAATGATATTTCCATCCAACCGACATCCATAATGTTTTAATCTTTTTAATAATGAAATAAATATCTCATAACTAAAATTAAATATAAATGATATTTCCATCCAACTGACATCCATAAGTTACGTTTTCTTGTCTATAAATCTCATTAGAAGTTTTTGTTTATGTGTGTGTCTATATATATATATACACACACATACATATAATATAATTATATTAATTAATAAACTTTGCTTTATTAAAAAACGACACTTCTAATTCATGTATTTTCATCGTGAACATTTTATAAAATATGCTTATATTAATTATATATATATATATATATATATATATATATCGTATGATATAACGTTTGTCTTAAATTAATTAATACAAGTTGTATTATATGTGTACACAACACCAAATATGTTAAAAGTGTTTGGTTTCTTGTGATAGGGGGTTCGGGGTTTTATACATAATTTTCCACGTGACCTATATACACAATTTTAATAATTATATGTTGAAATAAATATAAAACGAGGGGATGAAATAGAATTACAAAATAACGCATACACGACAACTATCTGGCACAGTGATATCATCTTATCAAATAGAATTATGTCATAACATTGTAATCCGTACGTCGCTGCGTGTTTTATAAAAGAAATCACCCAACTTATATCCCACTTGTAAGATGGTAGCATTCCATGTGAGATCACTTCAGGCTTGTATTTTTGAGGTGGCACCAAATTCATTAAAAGCATCGGTCCATCTTCGTGAAGTAGTAGGTAGTTTGAGCTGGTCTGTGCGTGGTGTTCCCCGCTCCAAGGTAGAATGGAGTTTAATGTGCCTGTAATCGGCACTGATGGGATATATGAAGGTGGACTAATTAAGAGTTCCACCTTGCCACGGCTACCCCTACGACTACATGTCACCACAAAATAGCGTCTACACAACCACTATATGGTTTTAAGCATATTGGCTTGAATAATTTAAACAGGGTCGAGGATTTTTTAATAAATTGTAGGTCGAGAAGGAAATATCGTTGGTAAGGAACATTTTTTATGGTAGACTAAAGTGTTTGTGTAAATGGTTGATGGTAGTCGTTTTTATAGCCAAAAGTTAGGCGCCGCGTTAAGGGCTTTAAGGGACGGTAAGTGTACCGATGATATCATTATACGTCGCGGTTGTGACTTAACGCAGAGGTTATCACCGACAATATTTTTGCATGCTTTGCAGACTTTTTAGAGTGGCTTCAGTCGTCACAGATGTTACAGGCTTTTCAGGCTTGTCAGGCCATA
>NW_027501172.1:0-56134 GCF_021521415.1 Bidens hawaiensis | reverse complement strand
GCGAATGGCTACGCATGAGAATGGCTTGTTTGCCCAGTCCTAAAAAATGTAACTTGGAAACTAAATGATTCTGTGCACTTAAGTCCTAAAACAAGCCACATAAGCCCAGTCCAATGTAGCCCATATTATAAAACGAAACCCACCTGACCTGTTATACAATATCCATCCATCGTCAGTTTGCCCTGCTTCATCTTTCTTCCCCATTCTATTCTTCTGCTTGCTGCGATTCAACACCCGCCCGCCGGTTCTATAAACCGCCATCCAACGCCACCGTAGAGGTAAGTTTCTCTTTCTTTCGTTTATTCCCTCATTAAGTCTTACATTCACTCACGTTACTCAATTTTATTAGGGTTTCTGTAAGCCCTAATATTAACAACATATTCTTTTGCTTTTAATTCAATCACATTAACTGATTGTTTTTGTTCCTTCAAGCCCTAGAAATTGAACTGACCTTGTTTGCAAGGTGTTTGATAAAATGCCTCAATGAAATAATTTACTACCTGTCATTTTCTCGGTTATTTGGAACATTGTTTAGTCTGCTAGGTATTTAGATTCATGAGGTGCTAAACTAGAGGTGGCAAATGGGTTGGGTTGGGTCGAACGGGTCATGGGTCGAAACGGGTTTGGGTCAGAATGGGTTAGGGTCAGGACGAGTCAACTAAAAAAAGGGTTGTTTTGGTTTGGGTTAGAATAGGTTAGGGTCGGAACGAGTCCGAACGGGTTTCGTTTTTTTTAACGAGAATAGCATTGGAAACATTTCAGTATTTTTAGATTTTTTGTTTTTTATTTATATTTTGAGTTATAATTTTTTTTATTATTTATTTGAATTTTTTTCAGAGGGGTTTTTCTATTAAGATCAAAAACCCCTCAAAAAAATATTCAAAAATAATAATAAAAAAATCATAACTCAAAATATAAATCAAAAACAAAAAAAGTAAAAAAAAAAACTAAAATGTTTCCTCCATTGCCAACGTTCCATAAAAAATAACCCACCAAGAAATCAAACCAAAACCGAAAAATCGGCAGAAATGAAACAAAAAGCTAAAACCGAACCAAATCAATCGAAATCAAAAAAATCGATCAAAACGAAACTAAAAAAATTGAAACCGAACAAAAACGAAACTAAAAAAACGGACAAAAACAAAACAAAAAACCAAAAATGAGTCCGGAATCGACCAAAAAGAAACCAAAACCTAACCCGTACTGTGTGAAAACTCGTGTTGGCTTGAAACCTGAACCGAACCCGTTCCAATCTCAAACCGTTTCGTGCCGAAACCTGTCTTGTGCGGAAACCCGTTCCGATCCGAAACCTACCACATTTTCTTAGGACACTAACCCACATCGACCCATTTCTTTGAACATGTCGACCCATTTTGACCCGAAAATAACAAGATGAAATTTTAAATGACCCATTTTGATCCATTTAGTTAAAATCTCTGGCCCAAACCAACCCATTTAATTTTTAAAACAACCCAAATTGACGCATTTGAAATGGTTTGGGTCAAGATTGCCACCTCTATGCTATACGTATCACATTGTATGCTGGTCTATCAGTCTATGCAGTCGATATCGTAGATCGGTCCCTTGGTAAAATGTTAGTGCAAAGAATCGGTCATAATATCGGTCCCGATATTATCGGTGATATTGACCGATATCAGTGTTTTAAGTCTTAGTTCTCAATTTTGAGTGTTTAATGTTACTATTTTAAGTCTTTGTAAGTTCCTACTTGCTACACTTGTTAGTGTTTTACAAATTGCAAATGATTAATCTGTTAATGCTAGGATAGTATATTGAATTGTTAGTGTTAAATTGCCATATATATAAACTCTGCATGTTATTAATATTCTTGATATCCCGTCAATATCCCATCGCGATAACCAATATCTCATATATCGGTTCTTGACCGACATCCGGTATTTTTCCCATTAATTGCATAGATGCTGGTAAACACATCAGCATACTTGGTTCTCATAATGCTTGATTTTGCTACCAAACAACATTTGTCAAATTTAAGATTTGCGTAAATTCAACAGTTCAATTTTCTGAGGGGCAAACAGACCTTTTATACCTCTTTTTTATTTTACAGGTACTTATGAATTTGTATCAGTAGTGTACTTATGACCAGTGTATATTGCTACTGTCTTTGGGCTTTCTTGTAAATATTCTATATGATTTTTACTCAAAAGTTGTAGCAGATCTAAACTATAGCTTTTTCTTTGCAGGGTAACTTCTGGGTATGATAAACTCGTATTGGAACTAAATCTTGTAGTATCACTGTTTTAGATACTGAAGCTTTTTTTTTAAACAAAATGGTGGGCTTTACGCCGATATTGCCTCTTCCAGCACCACCAGCCGATGGTGACCTAGGTCCTCTGCCTCCATCCCAAGTGGAAAATGATTCCAAAGACGAGCAAATGCAGGATGCCGATGATGGTCAAAATAAGTCAACTCCCGCTCCTGCATCAGTTGCCACACACACCCGAACAATTGGGATTATTCATCCTCCACCCGACATCAGAACCATTGTTGACAAAACCGCTAGCTTTGTGGCAAAAAACGGACCTGAGTTCGAAAAAAGAATCATTGCTAGCAATGCTGGAAATCCCAAGTTTAATTTTTTAAACGGGTCAGATCCGTATCATGCCTATTACCAGCACAGACTGACTGAGTTTCGAGCTCAAAATCAGGCCCCAGGTCAACAGTCAAACCAAGCATCTGAGGTACAAGATTCCGAGTCAATCTCTTCTGCAGCTTCTGCAGATAGCAATGATACAAGCGAGAAAGTTGACCAGTCAAAGTTTAGAGTCGTTAAGAAAGTTTTGGATCCCCCAGAGGCTGAGCAGTACACAATCCGGCTCCCTGAGGGCATTACTGGTGAAGAGTTGGATATTATTAAACTCACTGCACAATTTGTGGCACGAAATGGAAAATCTTTTTTGACTGGATTAACTAGTAGAGAGAACAATAATCCTCAATTTCATTTTTTGAAGCCTACACACAGTATGTTTATGTTGTTTACGTCGCTAGCAGATGCGTACTCGAAAGTGCTGATGCCGCCTAAAGGGTTGACCGATAAGCTGAAAAAAAGTGTGACCGACATGACCACGATTCTTGAACGGTGCTTACACCGGCTCGAGTGGGAACGGTCCCAAGAGCAGGCGAGACAGAAGGCGGAGGATGAGATGGAACAGGAACGGCTGTTAATGTCCATGATTGATTGGCATGATTTTGTTGTTGTGGAAACCATAGATTTTGCAGATGATGAAGATGATGATTTACCGCCTCCAATGACAGTAGATGAAGTTATAAGAAGGAGCAAGATGTCAGCTGCTGTCGAGGAAGAAGTTGTGGAACCTGGAAAAGACGTTGAAATGGAAATGGATGAAGAAGAGGTACAACTTGTTCAAGAAGGTATGAAGGCTGCAACTATAGAAGAAAGTTATGAAGTTGAAACGATCAAGGAAGAAAACGAGCCACGAATGAGGATTGTTAAAAACTATAAGAGACCCGAGGAAAGACTAGCAGCCGCAGCTGCTGAAAGAAACCCGGGTAATATGGTTGTCTCACCGATTACTGGTGAGTTGATTCCGGTCAACGAGATGTCAGAACATATGCGTATCTCACTTATTGACCCGAAGTATAAAGAGCAAAAGGAGAGAATGTTTGCCAAGATTAGAGAAACTACACTTGCTCAAGATGATGAAATTTCTAGAAACATTGTCGGGCTTGCTCGGACTCGTCCCGATATATTTGGGACCACTGAAGAAGAGGTTTCTAATGCAGTCAAGGCGGAGATTGAAAAGAAAAACGATGAACAGCAGCAACCGAAGCAGGTTATTTGGGATGGTCACACAGGAAGTATTGGTCGCACCGCTACTCAAGCAATGTCACAAAATGCAGCAGAAGATCAGGTTGATGGGGTTAGTGACGGTTGGAATCTTCCGGGTCCCGCTGCACCACCACCTAGACCGGGTATTCCGTCACTTCGTCCGCTTCCTCCTCCGCCTGGGCTAGCTTTGAATCTTCCACGTGTCCCGCCTAATGCTCAATACTCGACTGTAGCTCCCCCGCCTCGGCCTGGAATTAACATGATGGTTAATCCGCTGCGTCCGCCACCGCAGCCAATGCAGATGAGTTATGGTCAGCAACAACCTTACATGATGAATCGGCCACCACTACCAAGTATTCCAGTGCCACCACCGCCTGGATCTCAGTTCACACCGCTCGCACCCCGTCCATATATGCCCGGCATGCCTATGGTTCCTCCACCGCCTATGCCTCACGGGATGCCGCCACCGCCACCAGAGGAAGCTCCTCCGCCACTGCCTGAAGAACCCGAACCAAAGAAGCAAAGGCTTGATGATTCTTTACTTGTCCCTGAGGATCAGTTCTTGGCTCAACATCCGGTACGCTTTTTTCAGTAATTACAATTCTTGTCACTTTTAAGCTTTGTGTATAATCCTGTTAATGTGAGTGCTGGTTTTGACAGGGGCCTGCTCGTATAAGTGTATCGGTGCCAAATACTGATGAAGGGAATCTGAAGGGTCAAATACTGGAAATCACCATTGAGTCCTTATCTGAAAGTGTTAGCAGTTTGAAAGAGAAGATTGCTGGGGAGATTCAGCTGCCTGCAAACAAGCAGAAACTGAGTGGGAAGGCGGGTTTTTTCAAAGACAATTTGTCTCTGGCTTATTACAATGTTGCTGGAGGTGAAATGCTTTCTTTGTCTTTAAGAGAACGTGGTGGCAGGAAGAGGTAAGTAGTCGTTTATGTTTCCCTGAACATTGCATTTAATCTGCTTTTGTTGAAGAAGTATGGAGGATTATACAGACAGTGAATGTGTTGTGTTATTGATTTTGGTTATGTTATTGCCACTGCTACTTATTATATCTGTTTTTGCTCTTCTCTTTTCTAGTCGTTTTTTTGTCAATGATAAATCACGAAACAAATCACTCGTACATTCGTGATATGCGCTACTTTATGGATTTAACGTATGTGTTAATCAGTTCTATTGACAGCTATGAAAGATCACATAAATAGTCCAACAACAGGATCATACTGTTTGTTCATTCTCAATCTTGCATTTTTCTCTTTTGAAAGTGTGCTTTCGTTTGCATGTATGCATTTTTCAAATTGACCGGTTTTTGGTTTGTTATGCTTGGTCGTCAATCCATCTCCATCGTCATATCGTCTGTTGGTATCTTGTATATAATTGAAATGTCATTTCTTCAAATAACAGTTAGAAAACTAACAGCCAAATCTTGAAATAACTACTAACTAGCCCCCAAGTGTAATAACAGTTTTCAAACACTAATGTCTAGTGAATTGTGGAACAATATACTTGGCTATCTTCTAATGGAATATGTCAAGTCCAAGCAAACAAGGCATCCCTTTCTTTTATGTGATTCATGTGAAACAATCAGGTAATGACCTACTGTGGCTGTTGGACCGTTAATAAGTTTATAATATTTGTTGTTTTGATCTGTTGAGTAACAATTTTTTTGACCCATTGGCTAGTTTAATGTGTCCACGTTTGATCCATTGACTAAATTAAGGAGGCCCAACAGAACCTAAATACTACTACACATGCACTAGTAAATCGTGCATGACACCATATTTTTATCTTACTCACAAACCTCAAAATTACATGCAGAATCTATATGCATCTTATTTTTATTTTTAAGAACTCACAAACCTCAAAATTACTAGCAATGTCCATCCACAAGTATATTAGAATTTTTTATTTTTTAATTTAAAATAAATTAAAAAATTAAATGTATTTAAAATATCATTACATTAAAAATATTACATAATTGAAAACCGAAAAAATAATTCAAACCAAAAGAATTAAAATAATAAAATTTAAACTAAACAATCCTTTTATGCGATCCTGCTATGATTTTTATTAGAATTGCTCGATGATGTTATCGTGTCTTCCTCTTCAGCTTGCTAGATGAGATGCTATTATCGTTTGGAATAAATATCATTATCGGAATCGTTTGATGGTATGAATATTCCGAGATCGTCGTTTGAGAAATTTGCCATTGAGGGATTGCGTGAATAAAAATGATGAAGATTTGAGTGAATAAAAATGGTGAAGGATTAGTGGTATTTATGTGTGATTCATTTTAATTCTCCGGTACATTAACCGTCAAAAAGAAATTAATTTCAAACGAAGTTATACACCCTACCCATATGGGGCGGCGGCAGCGTTAACATATGATTTGAAAGCCATGCACCTTACCCATATGGATGCCTCAGTCCTCTTTTATATGAACAATGGGTCATGATCGACACCTTTACGTTTTTCAGGTTTTTAATAAAGTATACTATCGATTATCTAGGGCAAAATAATTAGTTTCATATACATTGTTGCTTGAAATTGAAAGAACTTGCAACGAAAGTGGCTATATAATCACACGAAATGTATTGGTATCATTCTCTCTGTTAATATTTTGGCAACCAACATTTTGGATATACTAAGGTTCAATTCCTTTTAGGAGCATCGAACCTTGCTCAATATTATCAACATCTCGCAACCTTTTTACGTTCATGAGATCTTGATGCTTTTCTTAGTTGTTGGTATAAATGTCTGTGTGTGTATTGGATATGCCAAGATAGTGTGTATAGGATATGCCAAGGTACACACTTAGACTAGTTGAGGAAAGCATGTAAATTGTTGTATAGACAAAAGAGCTAAAAGATTGCTTGCTTTTGAAACCAAAATAATCGTGTTTTATTAACAAGTTATAATGAGAACTAGAATTTGTGGGAAATGATATATAGAATAAAGATAATTTTCAAAGTGAAAATTTCTATACAAAGCGTATACGAAGTAAGCCGAGTCGTTGATCTTACTATTTCAATGGTTAGGGTCATTGACCTTGTTATTTTAATAGTTAATATCAAAGAAGTGCTAAGATTGTAAATATATAAACTATAAAGATACAATGAATGAAAGAAAAAAAAATGAACCAACTTTAATTGCCCGACTGTTTTTTATTTAAATCTTGTTACACCAATTTTATAAACTTTAATAGCTTTTATATATTTTTTATACATACAAAAAGACGAAATTCGGGTCTCTTTAATTTTAGCATGTTGCATTACTATATTATATAAATGTTGATACACGGTTGATTATAACAATACGATTAGTTGATTACAACATGTCTAACATAGTTTACAACATTTAAATCAATTATAACAACACATCCAAACCATCAATGCCTAACGCATCAAAATGACATGACACCCTTCAAATTCTGATAGTATATGCCAACCTGATGGAGAACTGTTGTGCAAATCAAGATTTCTTGAGCCAAGACAATTTGACACGATGGCCATCTTACCTTCACGTTTCATTGTCTCTTTGAAACATAAAAGGCCAGTAAAACATAATGTTTGCCACCATTATTCGTCACAAAAACTTTTATACATGTTGTACGTAGAATGTTGTACAAAAAAGAAATATTTGAAGGATATTCTACATGCATAAGAATATTTGCCTCAAATATTTGGTCTATAAATTGTTTTCGAAGTGAAAGCATTATCTAACCAAATGTGACTGAATTGAAAGGTATTAGGTAAGATGTATTACCAGGCAATTGCTCGTTTGGCAGTAGTTTATTTGCGATTCCACTGCCAAAGGAGATTTGCCCAGCAATTCATCTGCTACAACAGGTCACTCGGGCAAGGTAGTTTTGTTGCATTTCGATTAACATAATCAAAAGTCATTGAAGTAGTTATCTATGTGAGCATTTTTTTTATTATTATGGTTCAAAATTTTTCTATCTTTCAGTTGAATAATAATCTTTCAGTTGAATAATAAGCAGTGTTGCAAAAATCATAACTAGGCCTTGATTAATCGCTAGCCCCCACTTCACAGATTATTTTTGGCTAGTCGGCTAATTAATCGGTCAACGGTCAAATCCGGCCAAAATTGACGGTTTTCGGTGAGTTCCGACCAAAATCAGCAGTTTTTGACGAGATTCCGACCAAAATCAGCAGTTTCCGACGAAACTACTGCAAGACTAGTAGTTTCCAGTGAGATTCTAGCCAAAATATGTTTGTGTGTGTATAAAATGGAATATTACATATAAAAATGTGTGTGTATTAGGGGTGAGCAACTTAACCGCCATAAACGTTAAGCCGAACCATAACCGACATAACCGAACCGATTTTAACCGATAACCAACATAATCGGTGGGTCAGTTTAATGAGTTTTTAAAAACCGCCAAATACGGGTTAGTTTTGGTTAAAGATAGTTCCAAAACCGCCGTAACCGAACCGACCCATTTATTTAACCAATAATATGTTTAATATTTTTGGGATTAACTTCCACCAAACATGTTGTTGGATTATATCATTTTGGTGTTTTTGATTCAACGTTTGTTATCAAATTAAGTTGAATTTCATTGTTGGATTATATAATGTCATTCTTTTTTGAATATTTGGTATTAGTATTATGGGTTATATACCTTGTTAGATTATGTTATGTCGTTTTTTTGTAATAATTGGTACCAAACTTTTAGGCTCAGTTATATTGTTTTGGTTACGGTTAACCGACTCACTATAACCAACAAAACCGATTAACCAAAACCGCCATAACGAATCGGTTATGTTATGGTTATCCATTAACCGACATATCGGTTATGGTTATGGGTTTGGCTCAAAACCGCCTTAAACCGACCCATGCACACCCCTAGTGTGAATATAAAACTGAAAAATATACATTAAAGTCCAATCCAATTAATGAGTCCTCATCCACTGTCCGACTACTGACTAGCGATTTTTACAACACTGATAATAAGTACAATGTATTCACAATGATAAATTCTATAGTTGGTTTTTTTACGTATGTAACACAATATTCCGCAAAGCGAGGCCTTTTAAACGAAATGATAAGCTCTAGGTCTTTAAACGAAGGTACAATGGTCATTCGAGGAAAAAAAAAAGCCAAGAGACCAAGATAACCCTTGTTAGTAGGAAAAAAAAATGAAAACTGTGGCAATATATGAACTAAGGGCATTTTTAGTACTTAATGAAGTTAAAGGATACTATCTATAAGTAACACCAAACAGGACGAAAAACTGTAATTTACCTTTTTAAAAATAACTTATGTCATTGGTCGTTCTCTTAACATGCATTCAAAACACGTTTTTCTAAAATGATGTTTTCCTTTACTACTTATACCAATGATCTCCGAACTCTTTAGATATTTTTTCTCTCTCTTTACGTAATCATCATGGATTGAAAAAATGCCTTTAATCTTGTGCTTATCGGTGTTGTTGTCACCACTGTCAAAGGAGGTCAAGCTCATACAAGTTCTCCGGTGAAGGCTCCATTACCGAATGCCACGAATCATGTTGCTTCACCAATAAGTTATGACGCATGTTGTCACTATTAATTGATTTATATCACTATTCATCAAACTATATTCAAACTTTTTCAAAAATACGGCAACCTACATTACCGATTATATAAACTAGTTTTTTACTCTACGCGTTGCGTCGGGCAGGTAGGTAAAACTCAGACGGTGGTAACATCCAAGCGTTGAGCCGGTAAGTTGGCGTGAATTTGGTCGGTTTCGGTGACGTGCGTTATTGTACTGGAATTAAAACCAAAAATAAAACAAAAAAAATTATAAAAATTGAGGTAGACCAATGTGGTGACGTCAGTCAGTAAAACCCGTTGTCGGTCCTGGACGTTGAGGCGGTGAGTCTCCAGGAATTCGGTCGGTTTTCGTCATGTTTGTTATGATACCGGAACTAAAAAAAATTGGCGTTCGATCGGTTTTCGTTACATTCGTTACGGTGGCTAAACTAAAAAACAAAAACAAATTTACGGACTAGTTCAGTGCCGCCAAGTGGCCCAACAAGACACTTGCGGCACCAAACTTATTGTTTGTTATATTGTAATAATTATACATTAACATGAGATGACGATTATACAACCTAATCGCCTTGTCAGCTGTTTTACACATTGAATATTCGTCATATTTTCACACAACTAAGACGTCATGTTATTTGTAATGGGCCAACTCAAACACCAAACTTTATAAGTTACCATAAAACAACCCCCACCCCACCTCCACCCCAACCATAAAAACTTGGTTTTATGTTTTTCGGTCACGATATGATACTTAGTTCACTATAATTCAGGTTAAAATACGTCAATCCCTTAGTTATTTAGGTTACTTAGAATTGCATATCCTTATTTCGTTGCTGGAATTCCTAACTGTAACAAGGTGTTTGTTTGGATGTAAAAATTGATTATGATAATTAAGGTGAAGTAAATTGTTTTCAATACATGCATATTTAGTACATGCTTATTTGAGTTTCATGATAAGAGCACCCTTACTCTTCTCTAATCAATGGGTGACCATAAATTTATTTATTTATTTATTTTTGATTATCTTTTCTCATGCACTACTAAACAAATGAGTATCATCAACAAACAGTTGTGGACGATAAGGTTCCATTGGTAAACTGAAAGCATTATCGGCAATGACAGTAGTTGATTAGTTTAGGCAATTGGTGTGTAGGCCATGTTCCAATAGTAACATATCCGACAATATTTCCCATTAGATCACCACCCACGCTTTTCAGTGTTTGTCGGAGTAAACATAAATAATAAAAGAGTTAATTGCAAATATGGTCCTTGTGATGAAATCCAAAATGCAGGTTTCAACCCCGTGGTATCATTTTCGCATATATGGGCCCTGTGTTAGTTCTTTTTTTGTATTCAGGACCCCGCCGTGAACCCAAAGTTTGTTTAATTGCGAAAAGACAGTTCTATCCTTGCAAGTTGCAACCGTGTGATTTTAAATACATGCAATTTGGATCCTCGGTCTGTTAACATATATTCCCTCCAACAGTTTTCACCAATCGAATGTTGACTTTTTAGGGCTGTCTATCTTTGACCCATTGACCTTTATTGTGAGTTGCTTATTAAACATAAGTAATCATAATCTTGATTATCTAAACTGATTATTTGTAAAAAATTAACCAAATTAACATGAAATAAAAAAATTACACAGTTTGACTTTACTAAGTGTTTGACTTTTCTAAGTCAAGCTGTGACTTTACACAACATTAACCAATTGAAACACAGGGTGCACACATACATGTATATACATTCAAATCCATACAATACACACTACACAGACTTTCACTTTCCCAAGTCAATTGTGACTTTACATACATTCGAATCCATACAATACATACATAAATATATACATGGATACACACATACATGTATATACACAAATACATACATACATACACACGCATAGATACATATATACACAACCATCACAAATATCTACACACATTTAAATGCATACATAGATATATACATATATGCATACACAGATGCATACAGTTATACACACACACACAACCATACATACATATATACATGGATGCATACATACATAAAAAGACTGTTATGCCGACGCATAAATACAGATACACACATTGCAAGCACTTGATTCCTTAACTGATTATAGTTTGTTGTTGTTCTACAAAGTAAAATAAAGTCAGCAGATACACCTAACTATACATACATACATACATACATACACACACATGCACACATTCACACATGCATAAATGCGTACATACAAACACACATGCACAATTGACGTGATGTCGTATACTCACTCAAAAATAAACCAATTACAACTAAATAGATAGCAGTAAGTGGGTGTCGAACACAAAGAGTTTGTGGAATGCGTGTTCACCAGTAGTTTTAACAGATGATAAAATTAAACTAAAATTGCATAAAAAGTAAATTCAAATTTGATTGATTGGTTTTTTGAAGAAACTAAAATAAAAGTAAACAACTTGCAAAACAACTATTAAGATTTAATAACCGATTAAGAGAAAGCGATCATCTTAGATTTCAGGTTTAACTCAACACTAATGTTCATGCTTACTAGAAAGAACCACACAGACATAGTTCATGTTTGATTACTTGTTTGTGATAAAAGGGAACTAAGTACTTGGATTGATATAACGCAAGGTTGTTACCAGATAATCAATTACCTAGTATTTAACCCTAATCCCTCCCATGATATATCGATTGCCAATGGCACCAAGAACGTATGGTTTAGATTATGATCAAACACAATTAACAATTTTCAAACACCATACACCATAACAACTAAACAAACATGGCAAAGTTATTATTCAAGAAATCAAAGCATAACATAGTGTATCAATTAAACCTTACATCCAAGATGATCACCAATAGAATTAGCCACTCATGGTTTGGTGAATCATCATAACTTCAATTGTCTTAATCATTAGGAATCAAAAACACAAACTAATGATTACCAATACCCAAGACAATGTTTTGGTCTCCAGAAATCGCCCCCAAGCAGTTCCAATTGAAAAAGTCCAGGAAAAGACATCCCAAAACGACATAAAAAGAAGAATAAAATTGCAGTTACGAGTCGGACCGTGGGCCACGGTTCGGTCACGGTTTGGATGATTGCCACGGTACGATAAGCTCTGTCATTCTGGTGCCAAGTTGACCGTGGCCCATGGTCTGGACCGTGGACCACGGTGGGGCTTTTATTCATCATTTTGTTTTCTTCATATATTTCTCATTCCAACTCCGTTTTCTTCACTGTTTTCGCCCACGCTCTCGTAATCTCATCCTCTACCTCCTCCTACCTGTAATCATACGAGTAACCATCGTCAACTAATTCCATGAATTTTTAAGTTGGTTAAGCATATGCATTTATATATTTTAATTCGCTTAAAGGCTTCCCTTCGAGTCACTCGTCAACAATAAATGCATGCATACATACATATATATACATACATACATACATACATAAAAAGACTGGTATATCCCTGCATAAATACACATAAACACATTGCAAGCACTTATTCCTTAACTAATTAGTTTGTTATTGTTGTTCTACAAAGTCAAACAATGTCAACAGATGCATCTAATTATTCATACTAATTAAGTAATTATACATACATACATCTAATTATACATACTAGTTATACATACATACATACATACATAGATACATATATACATAAAAAGACTGTTATGCCCCTTGCATAATACACATACACACATTGAAAGTACTTGATTCCTTAACTAATTAGTTTGTTATTGTTGTTCTACAAAGTCAAACAAAGTCATCATATGCATCTAATTATTCATACTAATTATATGTACATACATCTAATTACATACTAATTATACATACATATATATTATAAAATCAAACAAAGCACTTTAATCATTCATATTCATACAAAAAATAAATATATATAAGCATACATATACACACAGTTTTACAAATTCATATACACAAAAAGAAGCATACATAGATACACACAATCACACCCACATTAATCATACATATGCGTACAATTGATCAAACTGACAATATTGTAGTAACTTGATTGTTACTTAAGTAAATACAAAATGCCCTAATGAGTTGTTGATATAATACAAAATACATGATTATCGGTCTAGGTCAAAACTAGTTAAGTTAATAATATACAAAATACATGATTATCAGTCTAGGTTATTACCAGTGAAGTTAATAATATACAAAACACCAAAACCACCACCTCTTAAACCCTATTTGATTTGATCCTGGCCACCTGCTTGAAACTGGAAATTGTAGATCCGGTAAGGCCGGGTTTTCACCAAAACCACTAACTCAAGTTCCAAGTGGTCAAAGCTAACACCCAACCAAATCTCGGCTATAAAACCAATAACATAATCGTCTCAATTACAGAGCATCAACCTAAAACTGAATTTTAATCGAGCAAACGAATTAACGGGGAAAATGTGAATTCAGATACCTGTGAAAAACGTGGTATTAAGGATTGCATAAAAAATCCAAGCCATTTTTATGATCGGAGGGAGACGACGGCGGGATACGACTATGACGGGAACGTTAATTTAGGGTTGTAAGGCGAAGTTTGGGGGGGGGGGGGGTTATATGGAGCTGGGTTTTGGTTAGGGGTGAAAGTACATTATTACCCCTGAAACTAACAAAAATAACTACCGTTAACTATCAGCTGGAACCGATTGCAATAGAAAGACCACCCGCCTATATTTACAAAAATGACAGCACAGGATTGAAACCTCCTGCCAAAATTGCAATTAACCGAAAATAAAAACAAAATTTCCGATACCCGGCCGATTTGCATTGGCGGTTGCGTATGCTATTTAAACTACGAACCCTAATTTCAATTGATCGCTAATTACATCATCATCCGGCTGTTTAATCGTGCCTGCCGATTCATAGGTAACGTATCAGTTTTCTTGCTTATTCAGATTACGTCTTTAACACTAACATATTCACACAAATTATATGATTATATAAAAAAAATGAATAGACAACATGTTACTTTTATTCTCTTTATGATTTACCAAGTGTTGCAGATCTAAACTAAACCTTTATCTTTGCAGGTAACTTTTGAACTACTGTGAACTAGTATTGAAACCAAATTGTGCAAATGGTGTTCCAAGTAGAAAATGATTCTAAGGACGAGCATATTTCGGAAGCCGAAAATAAGTCAAACTCGCCACTTGCATCTATTGCCACACACACCCGACCAATCGGGATTATACATCCTCCACCGGACATCAGAAACATAGTCGACAGAATCGTAAGCTTTGTAGCAAAACACGGACCCGAATTTGTGAAAAAAATTGTTGATGAAAATGCAGGAAATCCCAAATTTAGTTTCCTGAATGGTTCAGATCCGTATAATGCGTATTACCAGCACCTGACTGTCTGAGTTTTGTGATCAAAATCAAGCACTGGGTCAGAAGTTGTCCAAGTCATTTGATGCAGCCGAGAAAACTGACACGCCAGCAGAGTTTAAACCAGTTAAGAAAGTTCTGGAACCTCCAGAGGCTGAGCAGTACACAATTCGGCTTCCTGAGGGTATTACGGGAGAGGAGTTGGATATAATTAAACTCACTGCACAGTTTGTGGCACAAAATGGAAGATCTTTTTTGACTGGATTAACTAGTAGAGAGAAAGGCAGTCCTCACTTTCAGTTTTTGAAGCCGACCCACAGTAAGTTTAAGTTGTTTAAATCGTTGACAGATGCCTACAAGAAAGTGCTGAAGTCACCTAATGGATTGACTGATAAGCTGAAAGAAAGTGTGACTGATATGCCTACTGTTCTTGGACGGTGCGTAAACAGGCTCTAGTGGGAAATGTACCAAGAGCAGGCGAGACAAAAGGCTGAGGATGATAAAGAACATGAAAGACGGTTGATGTCCAAGATCGACTGGCATGATTTTGCTGTTGTGGTGACCATAGATTTTGCAGATGATGAAGACAATGATTTACCACTTCCAATGATATTAGATGAAAAAGAGAATAATAATGATGATGATTCAATTAATGAAGAAAACGAGCTGAGGATGAGGATTGTTAAGAATTATAAGAGACCTGACGAGAGGCTAGCAGCTGGAGAGAGACGCCTGGCTAATACTGTTATTTCGCCGATTACGGGTGAATTGATTCCGATCAACGAGATGTCAGAGCATATGTGTGTTTCTCTTATTGACCCGAAGTATAAAGAGCAAAAGGAGAGAATGTTTGCCAAGATTAGAGAGACCACACTTGCTCAAGATGAAGAAGTTTCTAGAAATATTGTTGGCCTTGCTCGAACCAGTCCTGATATTTTTGGGACCATAGAGGAAGAGGTTTCTAACGCGGTCAAGCCGGATATTGAAAGGAAAAACAATCAGATTGACGGGTTTAGTGATGGCCGGAATCTTCTGTGGGCTAGCTTTGAATCTCCCTCGTGTGTCGCCTAATGCTCAATACTGGACTGCAACTCTGCCACCAATGCAGATGAATTACTTTCATCAACAACCTTACATGATGAATCGGCCTCCTAGTATTCCCGTGCCATCACCGCCTGGATATCAGTTAACACCACTTGCACCTTGTCTATGTATGCCCGGCATGCCTATGGTTCCTCCACCGCCTATGCCTCAAGGAATGCAGCTGCCACCACCTCCTGACAAAGCTCGTCCTGCACTTCCTGAAGAACCTGAACCAAAGAGGCAAAGACTTGAAGATTATATGCTTTTCTCCAAGGATCAGTTCTTGGCTCGACATCCCGTATGTTTATTTTAAAAATATCTTGTTTCTGCATACTTTTAATATTTATGTTTACCTTGTCTTTATGGGTTCAGTGTGTTAATTGGAGTTGTTTGTGTTGTGACAGGGGCCTGCCCGTATAAGTGTGTCGGTGCCAAATGCTGAAGGAAATCTCTAGGGTCAAATGTTGGACATTCCCGTGGAGTCCTTGTCTGAGAGTGTTAGCAGTTTGAAGGAGAAGGTTGCTGGAGAGATACATCTGTCTGCAAACAAACAGAAACTGAGCAGGAAGGCGGGTTTTCTTAAAGACAATTTATCTCTTGCTTATTACAACATTGGTGGAGGTGAAACGTTTTCTCTATCTTTAAAACAACGTGGCGGTCAGAAGAGGTAAGTAGTCGTTTATGTCTCCTGGAACATTTTTAATCTGTTTTTGGCTGATGGAATAAGGAAGATTATACGACAGTGAATGGTTTTGTTTTGTTGATTGAATATTTGATTTATAGTATAGCATATCTATGACTATTTTCTTGATTCTATTTTGTTGAAGTCATTGGTTGCATTGGCTGTTGTGACCTTTTTCTTATACATACTTTACATGTTTAACTGCGCGAGGTACAATTCACTGGCTCTGGAATAGAAGACAGCAGGGCTTTGAAGAAAACGCTGTGGTAGGAAGAGGTAAGAAATACTTTTTGTCTGCATTTAATCTGTTTTTATTGATGAAGCATGAAGGAATATACAGGCAGGGAGTGTTGTTTTGAGTAAAATTTTATGTTAAGAAATAAATATATATCACGGTCAAACTACCAAAGGGGCGACGATGACCATTTATAGTGTCGAGGTGTGTCTGAAATGATTGATGTCCAATTTGAAGCTCTCATACTTTATCACTTCATGTAAATACTTGATAATGATGAGCTTTTGTAGCATGTAATGCAACTCTGTAGTTGATGGTGTGTTTTCTAGATGGTCATGAGATCCTAACTACAACTTCAAACCTAAACCATATTCAAGTTATAGTTATAGGATAACCAAGTGGTTATGATTCTTCAAAGAAACAAGGGAACCGTGTATCAAAAGCCATATGGAAAGATATTTAATGTAAAATCATGTCAAAAACGAAATAAATTCAATTGTCCGGGTTTCAACATAGCGTTTTAACTTAAAAATCTCAATTTACAATCATATATGTTTATTATAGTTTCTAGTTTCAGTTCACCTTACTTGTACTCTTATTTTTCATAACATTATAAAGTTGCGTAATATATCATGATTGTACGTTTAGTCTTAAGCACCTAAAAATACAATGGTTGAGATAGTAATGAACAAATTTTATTTTATTTATTTTAGGAGTAAAGTGCCAAAATCTATTAGTTTATTTTAATGTTTTATTTTTTTAAATCCCTAGTGTATAATCCTTTTAACGTTAAGTTATGGATATTTGGGTCTTTTTATCTATTAGTTTATTTTAATGTTTATTTTTTTTAAATCTCTAGTGTATAATCCTAAAAGCTTATTTGTTTTCAATACGTATTTATAATACATGCTTATTTGAGTTTCATCATATAATGACAACGTTTCTCCAGTATATAATCCTAAAAGCTTTACCATTACACCATGTTTATCTTATAGGCTTCTCTAATATTTAAGCAACCATAAAATTGATATCTTCTTATTGCCATTGATCTTCTCCATACTAAACAAATGGATATCGTCGAAGGACAGTTGTTGGTAAGGTTTCATCCGATTGAAACCAAAAAAAGAAATTCTTTCAAATTTTATTGTGCAACAGGATCATCGAGGTTTTTCACTTTTTTGCCAATTACGTTCAAATAGCTAACCCCGTTTGATGTTTAATGCTAAGTTATGGGTATTTTGACCTTTTTATCTATTAGTTTATTTTATTTATTTATTTTTAAATCCCTTATACACAAAACAACGCTGATGGGATTATATACTTTTGTCTATTCAATTTTGATTGATGGATGATCGATAATGCCTCAATTGCGTAGCAGAGTAAGACGGCGGTGTCACATCCCCCGGCCGAAGACGGAAACGTCGGGGAATGCTTAGATTGAAATCATGCGCATTGTATTAAATGTAAAAACCCATATTAAAATAAAGTAACAAATTGTTCAAACCAAATAGAAAACATGACATAACAATTTATTCATTAAACTTCTAAGTCTGACTCATCCCCTATGTGAAACTTCAAGAATTTTCATAACTTAATTTCCATAACTTGAAAAACATGCGAGAGTGCCAACTAAAAATAGTTGGTGAGAACATAGGTTTTAAAAAAATAAGTTTTATGTTGAAACATTCCATATGTGTTAAGTTACTTTGTATACTTTTGTGATTACAACGAAACCTCTGACACGTTTAGCGAGTCGTCTAATCCACGATTAGACTATTATGTTTAATGTTTAACGATCGTCGGATTCTGAACACACAAGCCTCTACCCGAGGCCTGCGTGGGCGGGTCGGGCCAATAGATCTATCATCATACTACCATGGGCTTAACAAGTTAATGGTCGTACATGCGATTAAGTATACACTTGTAATGATTACACATAAAGAATATTATGAAACAAAGCTTGAATCAAATAGTATGTATAAAACGTAGAATAAATAAGTTGCATGTTTCCACCCCGAAGTATAAAACGTTTAAAAGCATGAAAAGGGGCTATGAACTCACCTTGCTTGACGGGTGAGCACGAACACGAGCAAGAGTTTGTTGAACCGGTTACGGGATGCCCTAGATTAAGTTATGAATTTTAAATTAGTTAGAGTGTCGCATACTAGAATGTTCTAAACCAAGAGCATGACCTCTAGCAAGTTGATTCCCAGGTAAGAGTCATGGATCCAATGGGATTATTTACGCCACTCTTGCCTTCGACAGAACCGTTTGCTTGTCAGATACATACATACCCGGTTTATACTCTATTTGTATACTAACTCAAAATGTTTTAGAATGGTTTTGATAAATAATAAAGACGAGGTTAAAAGTGTAATATCATATAGTTTGGGTGTTTATTGACATTTAGGAAAGTATAGGGTTCAAAGTGTAAATATTATAGTTTAAGATTATGAAAGTATAGGGTTTAAAGTGTAAATATTATAATTTAGGATGTTTATTGACATTTATGAAAGTATAGGGTTTAAAGTGTAAATATTATAATTTAGGATATTTATTGACATTTATGAAAGTATAAGGACCAATTATGTAAATATAATTTTTATGTAACATCCTAGGAAAATCCCACATCGGTCGTGGATAGGAGAAATCCTTGGTTCATAAGTAAATGCCCCGCCTCTTAAAATCACCAACGCGTTTTGGGCTTAATGGTAGTGGACGAGAGGAGAGATCCACAGTTAAGCGTGCTCAGGTGGAAGTAGTAGCAGGATGGGTGACCTCCTGGGAAGTCTCCACCTGGGCAACTAAAAACAAATCCGTGAGCTCTTCGCGGGCAAAGCGGATAATATTGGTGGTGCAAAGTGCCGGATGTTACATTTTAGTTATGATAACTTTATGAGTTTTTGAAGATCATAAAAATATTCATAGTTGTTCATGGAAACATTATACTTTGATCCAAGATTTTGAGAAAATAATTGTAATCCCTTAAATTAACATAATCATCATAATTTTTAGAGCAAAAAGTATGGGTTTTATTAATAATTTATGATGACCATGGTGAGAGTATATGAATAAGTATGAAGATTAAAAAGAAAACTCAAAAACATAAGAACAAACTAAAAGAAATTCATAAGAACAAGATCAAAATAAAGAAAATATATAAAACTTACTTGATTATGCTTAGAGAGAAAAGAGAGAATGAGATTTGGTGTGAAAAATATCGAGAATGAGAGGCTCTATTTATAGTGGAGGGTGGAATGTTTGAATATAATTGTGATAGAGATAAAACTTGTTTAAAACTTAAAAAATAACTTTATGATAATAATAATAATAAATAAATAAATAAAATGATAATGATAATAATTCAAAAAATATATATGTGTGTGCATGTGTTTAGAAAGTGCACGGCACTTTTGATTTTCTTTTTTTTTTTTTTTGTCAAATTAGATAAATTAGATAATGTAAAATTTGAGAAACAAGATTAAGATAGAAGGTTCTAGAATGTTATCTTTTTAAAACACATGATTAATTTAAATACTTAGGATAAAAATAATAATAACAAAATATTTTGTTACATGTTATAAAATATTAATCTAGGCATTCCGGTTCAACGTGTAATATTAGTGATTAAGCACGATTATGATGAAATGAACATAGGATCATACAATTACGCATATAAAGATAATGTTATTCAATAAATGACACATAATTCAACACTAATAAATGTAGATGATGAAATTAATACGAGAACTTTATTAAATACGAGCACAAAATACTAGCGTTTTTTTAAGAAAAATCCATAGATGTTACAGGCGGGTTGCGGCAGGATAACGAACTCCGAAACCTTCGCTGTTTCTCAAGGCAGCGACAAGTTAAACTGGCGAGCTTCCTTCCCTCAATGGTTTCCCGACCACGGTGGGAAGAAGCAACCTTTGAACGTGATGTTCACGTTTCTCGGGCGATCCGGGGGTGATGATTGTGTGGTGAATTTAGTTCATGGTGGTGCCAATGGTGATGTTATGAGATACGATGAGTTTTCTTATATATTTTAGTTTAATATAAATTAACTTAATCATAAATTGTATATATTAGTATTTTTTTAATTTATTTTTTCATATTAAATACTTAAATAAACTAATAAACAAAAAGACTAAATACCTCTTATTTGGCGTTAAAAATTAAACAGGATTAGCAATTGGGATGTAATTGCCAATAGACATAAAAAAAAAGATTTTTTTTTTTACTAAAGTCGTATAATTGACCAAACATTGGGATAATTTTGGCACTTTACTCTTAGTAATATATCGGACAAGATTTCCGATTAGATCACCGCCATGCTTTCTTAGCGTTTGTTATAGTAAATATAAAATAAATTACTGTTTGCGTCCCTGTGGTTTTAAGGCAGAGACACAATGAGTCCTCGAAAATTTTTTTGTACTGGTTGAGTCCCCGTGGTTTCAGAAACGAACAATTTGAGTCCCTATGGTTTCAGAAACGAACAATTTGAGTCCCCGTGGTTTCAGTAAAATGAACATTTTACCCTGAAAGTTAAGTAATGGCAGGGACTCAAATGGTTCGTTTCTAAAATCACAGGGACTCAACCAGTTCAAATATTTTTTCGAGGACTCATTGTGCCTTCGCCTTTAAACCACAGGGACTCAAACAGTAATTTTCTCTAAATTAAAAATAAAAACAAAATTTCCGAATATACAGTAACTAAATCCTGCAATATCCGAGCGATGATTAGCATTGGTAGGTGTTAACCACAATTTCAATCATGTCACAGTTGATCACTAATTGCAATTAGTTCATCTCGTTGTTTAATCATAGGTAACATATGTATCTTCACAATTTTCTTGTTTATTCAGATTTCGTCTTTTATCTTTCATCTTCATGACTTACTTTGGTTATATGTTCATATATTACCTACAATCGCCAATAGTTTGTGGTTTAAATCCAGCTTTCAAATTAGGGTTTTGCAAACCCGAACACGAGCCTGTTTGGTTTATGCTTTTTTGGTTTGGGCAAAAAATTTGGGCCTTAATCTGTTTGCTTGCTAATAATTAATTGATTATTATATATATTTGGATTAAACTATATATTAATAATGTTATGAATTCGTAAGGCCCCAGTGTCTATATTGGACGTTGGATTTACTCATAAACTCAGTTCGTTACAGCGGAAGCACATACAATCTGCAGCGAAAACTAAAACTTTTTACATAATAACTTTTATCTCTAGCTAGATCTTCAATATGGATAGCATCACACGCACCTCAAGCTTGCCACTTATCAACAATACCTGCATGCGTACTAAAAGTCAGCTACACGCTGTGTGAGTTATAATATTTCTTTCTTTTCATAAAATACGATTTATAAATAAAACGCATCTTTCAAACATAACATAACATAACATTTACCATTTATTATTTACCTTGCTCTTTGTTTGTCTATCAATTATTCTATAACTAGGTTCATACATGCTTGCTCATCACCGAGCCTCCTATCCTTGCTCATAACCTAGCTTCCTATTCTTGCTCATAACCGAGCCATCTATTCTTGTCCATAAAAGGAACATCTACTCATATCCGTAAAAGGAACATCTATATTCATATCCATAAAAGGAACGTCTACTCCTATTCATAAAAGAACATCTATATCATATCCATAAAAGGAACATCTATATTCATATCCATAAAAGGAACGTTTACTCATATCTATAAAAGGAACATCTGTTTCATATGCATAAAAGGAACACCATGTACTATCCATACAAGGAGCACTAAATTCTATCCATAGAAGGAATACCGTGCACTATCCATACGAGGAACACTATATACTATCCATATAAGGAACGTCATGTACTATCCATACAAGAAACACTATATACAATCCATAGAAGGAACAGACAGTCACGCAAAATAATTTATGCAGTCATTTACTGCCATACCATGCAATAATACTACGTACATATAAGCACATATTTATTAACTACCACACTTAGAATCCTGAATTGGGCCATATATTCATTGTATTCATAACTGGACCACCTAACCACCGTATCTATAACTGGACCACATCATCCTTTGTATCCATAACTGAACCACATTATCTTTTATATCCATAACCGGACCATTTTACCAAAATATCCATAACCGGACCATCTTACGCATATATTATTATTCTATCCGTTGATACCTTTTATCTATAACTAGACCATACAACACATCATCACGTTTCCTAAACACAGTATAGGCTTTTAGTCCTTTATTGTGTTCATGCACGTGCTTTCCTATCCTTAACAACACACTATCATTTCCATGAAAGGAACGTCTACTTCTATCCATGAAAGGAACATCTGCCTATCATATAAGCACTTGCATACAACCCCCCCTCCCGATGTGGACATCTGCCTATCACGAGCATTCATGATGTGGATAGGTATAAGGTACTACAACCCCCCCCCCCTCGATGTCCACGTCATGACTTTCTCACATTCTTCATACACTTTGTTTTATTTATGAATTTGGGTTTCGATATTTGTTAGCAATGTTGTAAAAGTAGATTTCCAAGGTCGAGTACTCTCCGAGTACTCGCTACAAGGTATGACACCGAGGAGAGTTTCTCCAACTCCACCTAGTTACTAAGAATTGATTAAATGTGGTCAACTTCAGCCAAAATCATATCTAATCGGTCAACTTAGGCCGATTTTAACTTTTAAGAATAAAATATAATTTATATTATATATATTAAAAAAAACAAATCACTTTTTTTAGTTAATGATTAGCAAATTTTAGAATAATTTAGTATTTAAAAATGTATTTCTCTTATTTATATTGCTATTCACTTATTTTGTTATAATATTAGTATACTTTACCAATTCCGAGTACTCTCTAAGTACTCCGAGTACACCCAACTCTCCTATCGATCGCATAGGGTCCGCCTAGCGACTTTTGCAACCATGTTTTTAGTCAATTTTATGAGTTTGGCCGTTCAAGAAAGTCAAGCGGGCCTAAAAAGTAAGAAAATAGATTTAAGCGAGGGGTTCGTTTAGTCGGACCCAAACCCGGTTTTTATGATGTGTTCATTTCCGACATGATAAAAATGTTATTCTTAGGTTATATCTAAAAAAAGTCTATGTTTTTAAAATATACATGTATAAAATATCCAAACTTTGTCCAAAAGTAGCTTAAGAAAGTTGAGGTCGTTTTTGTCGGACGAATACCATTGTTATGTATATTTTTAATATGGCATATCGTAAGAACTTGTCATATGTGTTTATTGTGTTAATGCATATATGATTGCAAAATGTTGAAGAATGGTTAGAATACAAGTGTCACGGTGGCAGACTCTGATAATATCCGTGCAAGAATTAGGGTGGCAGACCCTTAAAATAACCGTGTAAGAATTAGAGTGGCAGGCTTTACAATATCTGTGCAAGAACTAGGGTTGCAGACACTTCTAATATTTGTGGAAGAAAGTAAAAATAAGCATTAAGAATGTAAGTACATGTTGTATGCAAGAATAGTATCTTTGGATACGAACGTTTGTCAAGTTTTATGCGTTTATATATTCATAGAAATTTCTAAAAGTCATGCTATTTCACGAATTGTCAAGTTTCAACTTGTTTTCTTTATTTATAAATTCTATTTGGAAATTCAAAAGGTCATGGTGATAGATGAATCGCCGAGTTTCAATTCGTTTTCTTTATTTATGTATTCATTTACTGTTTTGGGTTTAAAATTGAAAATTTGAAAAGTCATGGTGATGCATGAATTGTCGATTTTCAATTTGTTTTCTTTATATAATTCGTTTATTTCTATGGTTTTAATTGAAAATTCGAAAAGTTCTGATGATACATAAACACTTGATTTTCAATTCGATTTCACTACTTATATTAAATTTGCATTAAATTCATATTTTATTTCAAATTTGATATATATTTTAATATGTTATTTAAAAATTTACGAGACTATTATTGAAATGCGAAAACTCACGCTTACTCATAAGCATTTCAATTTCGATTTCAAATTTTGTTTCTTGCGAATATTATTATTATTTTTTTCATAATTTATATACATGGAATCTTTCATGTAATATTTCATTTGGTTATTAAACAAATTCCATATTTATGACTCATGTCATATGAATCCTTCACGTTTCGCGACATGTCTTCCCGTTTTCCGCGACATTTCCCTCGAACTCAACCCACAAAACGACAACCCAGATCATTAAGCAATTGACTGTCGTGATCCCGACCATGATAACCCAAAATTCATTAGCAACCACAACAAATCATTCAAACCCCAAAACTATGTCTAAGTCAATCCAAACCCAACACCACACTTGGATACTCAAACCTAACCTAACAAGAATACTTACACGGGAACCCACCCTATTGTAGCACGTCTAATTCCATCATTCCGCTACCGTGATGTCAAGATGCTTCAAATTTTGATAATTTCGGTCACCTCATCAACCCTTTCCACGTAGTTGCACATACTCAACACCAAAACCCTTATCCCCACAACCTGTTACCTAACCATCTGCCTTATCTTATGCTCGTACTTCAAGCCTACCATCATTGTAGTAACCCGAGAACACCCGCTATACCTAGTTTTGCAATACCTTACCCACAATAATTAGACAAACCTAACACATTACCGCTATGCAATAACTTATCTCACATTCCTTGTTGTCTTAAAAGTTTATTGCTTTCCGACGTCAATACCTAGTCTTTTCAAATTCATCTACCATGACTAAATTTTAAATAAATAAATTTTTCATGCATACTTCTTCACGCTTATCTCTTTTTATAAAACACCTTCTACTTGAAATTTCAGATCTTGATTACTTAAAAATAGTCAATTAATAAATATATGTATTCAAATATTCACAAAATATTTTGTTATACGAAGTATATTCAAGTTAAAATTTCATTTTAACAAAATGGGTTATTATTATTGTTAATATTATTATATTTACTTATTAATATTATTATTACTATTATTAGCCGATAAATATTAATGCCATTACTATTATTATTATTACTAAGAATATTCTTATTATTAATATTTTTCCAAAAAGATCTGTAAAATAAAATAAAGTAACTTTCTCTATAAACAAATCTTAAGCCGTAAGGCTATTATATTATTCACTATAATAGTTTATATTCAGCAAATCATTTTAATTGACGATTTCTCATAATGTTTTCATAGGGTGCCGCCCAACAGACAAAAAAAAAATCCCTTCCACTAAATGTTTTACAAAGTTTTCCTGCTAAGAATATATATATATATATATATATATATTGTTAGGGCATGGATTTTCAGTATCCTTAGTTGATGTGTGAAAAGTGTGTATAATATTTTTAACCAAGTTTTACCGAATTCACCAAAAAAACCACACAATCGGCAAGTGTACCGGTCGTTATGTAGTTAGCAAGTAAGAACGGATATTGAACCTAGGACACTATGGGTAAACTCTAATTATTAAACCTAATTAATTACTTATCTAGACTCTCTTTTGATTTTTTTAGATTTTTTTTTAAATATTAATTAAACTAATATTATTTAACTAATTAAAATTAACTAAAAATAAACTTTATAAAAATTGGGTTTTAACCAAATGCGAGAAACGACTACCTAGGTAATGGAATCCTACTAGTTAAATTAATAGTTAACGAACTTGACTTGGTTGAAAAACAATATCTAAAAAATATGACACTAAAGACCACTAAAGTACGTTAGAACGCCTCCCGGCCTCACCAACGACACCCTAGAACTCTAATGACATGTGAAGCTTAATTGTTAAAGGTTTGGATCACCTCCCGGTCTCACCTTACCTAATAATACTATGGTACCCCAAAACCCAAATCACCTCCCGGTCTCTTTGAATACAATATATATTATATAAAGGGGGTATTTTTAATTAATTGGAACACGACTTGCATCAATAACCTAAAGGGACCTAGGCTAACTCACTCCGCGCAATTAGTACCCAAACCCGCGAAAGACAAAGATGACACAACACTAAATTGCCTCCCGGCCTCTCTAGAGATAGAATAATAAAATCTAATCCGCTCTCTATAATTAATCCTACGATTTTTTCGACCATAAATCGCAAACAAGTTGAAAACACAAAGTAGACAACCTAATCATGCATCTAACAATCACCAATGACTATCAAATACAAGTGGAATAATTATTAAAGCAAAAATTGGATTCAATTACGCATATATATCATGACCAAACTAATAAAAAAAACTTTACCATAACACTAAATCAACCAACATCAAATAAAAGTTCGTCAAACCATCAATCTAACATAATACTCAACTAAAAACTAGGTAGTTTAAAGTATTTAGCTACAAATAAAAAAGTATGAAACAAAAAGAAAATATAGATTATGGTTCATTGAAAAATAAACAAAGTTTGACCTTCTGATTTGCCTTGCTTCACTAGCTGTCGTGACTTCTTTGACTTTTCCTTGTGGCCGTGGCTTGTCTTTTTGCTTTCGAAAATAATAATAATAATAGTCAACAGTAGCCGCCAATTCTTCTCTAGCCTCCCTCCCCATCATAAAACTTAGGTCATCTTATATGTAAATCAAATGAATATAATCACCAGAGTTTCCACTTCCTCTATATGAGCTGGCCCTACACTAGTATATTTAACAATTAACGTTAATGGGCTTCAATATTCTTATGTAAATTTAAAAACAAAATGATAAATAATAGGAGTCAACTAAAACCAGTACTTAGATGTTCAGCATGTCGCCAACTGACTTTGACTCTTTTATTTGTTATTATTATCATTTTTATTTTACTTAAATTTTTATCAAATAAGTTGAACTCATCAGTATGTCAAGTACAATTACTATTATTAGTTTCTTAATGGGGAACTTTAATTTAGATTCATATATATATAATTAATAAATGAATCAAATGAATATAATTAAGTTTAGACAACACATGCTAACTCGTTAATCAAAACTTTCGTATACACACTCTATTTTAGTTTGTTGTCTCGTACAACCCATAAAATATATACATGAACCAATTCTGCACGTTATTTTATAAAAACATCTCAAAAGCTATTCAAAAGTGTAGGAAATATTTATATAAATTATGTATATTTTAAACTATATCATCAACAAAGATTATATTCAGAACAAATCCAGGATGCGATATCCTCTAAGGTAACTGGTATCCTAATTACATTATATAACTAACACGATATTTGCTACTTTCCATGTTTACCAGGTCAAAGACCGTTGCTTGATCTCCCGAGGACTCACACTTACTGTTATTAGAGCGTGGCAACTAAGGAAACATGCTACCTAACAGAATTAACGGCTAATTGATTAAGTCTAAAAGCTTCCTTAAATATAGGACTTCTTGTTGGTTTTATTTTTGTATAAATAGAGCTCTATACGGATCATAACACACACACTCTAGCACTCGAGAACTTACTAGTACTCGCATTCTCTGTAATCACGATCAAGTTTGAGCTCCACACTTGTAATCACCTTTGTTATTAATAAACCGGTGGTGATATTTTTCACCACCCGGGGTTTTTTTCTTGTTATCCCAAGGATAACAGGTTTTTTCCTCGCAACAAATCTCTGTGTTCATACTATTTTTACAAGCACCTAGTCCCATTTTACTAATTTGGTTGTAAAATCACTCTTGTTAATTTTTGACCAAAACAATTTGGCGCCCACCGTGGGGCAAACGGTGCTTCAATCCATCAAAAACTGCTTGCTTCACACTCAATCACTTTTTCATCCCTTCATTATGGCCTCACAACCAAAAACTAGCTCTGTCCTTGCTCCGGTGGTCATCGCTGCTTCAAACGTCAACTCAGGACCTCCACCAGTGCCAAAGAAGAGCACTCAGCCCAGAGGAGAACTTCCACCATTTGCGGGATCCTCTATACGGGTAGACCCGGTTATTTCTAACAATGACATTTTTGCTTTGATGAAACATGTCAAAACACATATGGAGCAGCAAGAAAAGACCAACTCAAGGCTATTTAAGGAGATTGAAGGGATTAAAAAGAAGCCAGGGCAGGAAAATACTCCAATCATGCCCAGGGTTCTTGATTACGATTCTCCAAGATCATCTGTCCTCCAGAATCCCGGATCCTTGGGGACACAACCAGCAAGGACTCTGTCTCAGCAGCAGTCAGGATACTAGGGAATTTACCCTCCGGTATCCTCGGAATTACCCAAGTCTATGAGGCCAGACTCCGTCAACATGCAGCCTCGTCCAACCATGCCATCTGGCATATTCTCGTCAGGATCCCCCATGGTGTCCTCTGAAGTGCATGTTGGAGATGACATCCCGATGCAGGTGTCACCCTATCCTGAGGATACCCTCAATGGAAGAACTAGCCGTCAAGGCTCAGGATACCAGAGACCTAATCATGACCTCGGTAATAGTTTATTTAATGCTAATTTATACACTAACCGTGGACATGTGCAGGATAAGGGGATAACCCCCGAGATAGCCAGGGAACTGCAGAAAATGAAGGATATGATTTCCAGTATCCCAGGGATAATACGTCCCATAGTTGAAGTCCCCGCAGGTAGCCATAAGTTTTCCAGGCTCACTTGGCCAATATGTGACGTGGAAATCCCCAAGCAGTTCTAAACTCCCAGCATGAAGCTGTACGATGGGACTACCGATCCTATGGAACACGTAGCTCAGTATAGAGAAAGGATGGAGATCAACCCCATCCCATTGACATCAAAGAAGCTTGCCTATGCAAGGGATTCAGCTCAACGTTAACGGGGCTAGCCCTCAAATGGTTATTGAGTATTCCTTCTAACACTATTACTTCATTTTCTCATTTAATAAACTTGTTCAATAATCAATTCTCTTGTAGTAGATCTTTTGAGAAAATGACAGGTGACTTATATAGAATTGTTCAGCGTAACAATAAATCCGTAAGGGATTACATAACCAGATTTAGCAGGGAAGCTTTGGAAATACCCAACCTTGACTTGGCGGCTGCTGTTGAAGCCTTTAAGATGGGACTAAGGAAGGATTCTCCTTTCTATGATGATCTTGTCATGACTCCATGCAGGAATCTTGATGAAGTCAGAAACAGGGCATTAAGATACATTCGGCTAGAGGATGACAAGAAGGCTCATGGAAACTTGGTTATCCCGAAGTATGAGTCTACCAACAGGAAATCAGACTCTCCACAAAAGTTCACTAGGCCCAAGCCTTATTCCAAGCAAGATAATCCCAGGATAAACGCTGTGGAAGAAGACGAAGATGATGAAGAGTATCCTAAAATTTCTGAATATTGTTTTAATATAGATATTGGTGGTGTGATATGTGCCATGCAGGATTTAGGTGACAAGGCCAGATGGCCTAAGAAAAATGAAAAACCAGGATCCATCAAAGATAAGTCTAAATGGTGTGTATTCCATGAGGACTTCGGCCATCGCACTGAAGATTGCATAGCACTTCGGAAAGAAATAGGATACCTTCACAGCAAAGGATACCTAAAGGAACTATTTGGAAGAAACAAGAACAAGAGTCAGGATCCTGTCAAGATACCTGAAAGGGAACCTTCTCCTCCACCCGGGGCTAAGGTTGTATCTCTCATCTCAGGAGGATCTTACATTTGCGGAACCTCGTATTCAGCAGCTAAGAAGCGTTCCAGAGAAACAAAAATGGACAACGGAGAAAGACCTCTCCGCACTTCCACTTTGACAACTCAAAGGATCATATCCTTCGACGAGGAGGACCGATGTGATATTGTGGATCCCAACCATGATGGTTTGGTAATCACTTTATGTATAACTAACTGTTTTGTGCACAGGATACTCGTTGATGGAGGAAGCTCTTTAAACATTATCCAAATGGATGCCTTAAAAAAGATGGATATTCCGGAAACAGAGATTATCCCAAAATCCTCAGTTCTTGTAGGATTCAGTGGCTAGACCAAGAACACTTTGGGAGAAATCAAACTTCCAATATATATTGAAGGAACTAATTCTCTACAAAAATTTGTGTTATTGACTCATTATCTTGTTGTAATGTGATATTAGGCAGGCCCTGGATCCATAGCATGAAGGCAGTACCCTCAACTTATCATCAATGTGTGAAACTACCAAGTCCTTGGGGGGTCATCAAGATTGAGAGCGATCAGCAAGATGCCAAGGAATATTATGCTTCATCAATGAAGTGGACTACAAAGCCTACTCAAGCATAGCAATTACAGAAACAACCAGGGAAGGTCCTGCAAGCAAGAGAGCAGGATGTAAAGGAAGTTTCCTTGGATCCTCAGGATACTGAAATCAAAGTATTGTTAGGATCAAGTATTCCTGAGGATATTGAGATGGAATTGATATCCTTTCTAAAGAAAGAGCTTCTACCTTCGCCTGGAAACATGAAGATATGACAGGTATCTCTAAATCTATAATCACTCATAAACTTGGTATAGATAAATCTTTCAGGCCAGTACATCAAAAGCGAAGGAAGTTTGCTCATAAGAGAAACGCTATCATACAAGAAGAGGTGCAGAAGCTGCTCAAAACCAAGATGATAAGAGAGGTCCAATATCCTAGATGGTTGGTCAATCTAGTTGTTGTCCAGAAGAAAAATGGAGAATGGAGAGTGTGTGTGCACTTTACAGACCTGAATAAGGCCTATACAAAAGACTCGTTCCCACTCCCACACATTGACTCAATGGTGGATGCAACTGCTGGCCACGAGCTGCTAACCTTCATGGATGCATCCTCAGGATTTCAACAAATTCAAATGGAGCCTTTAGATCAGGAATATACAACCTTCATGACTCCCATAGGTATATACTGTTATACTGCAATGCCTTTTGGACTAAAAAAATGCAGGTGCAACATACCAGAGGCTAGTCAACATCATGTTCAAAGACCAACTGGGGGACACGGTGGAAGTCTACATAGACGACATGGTGGTAAAGTCAAGAAAGGCTGAGGATCATCTCAAAGACTTGGCAACAGCGTTTGACATCCTGGATGAGTATAACATGAAGCTGAACCCAGCCAAGTGTCATTTTGGTGTCAAAGCAGGAAAGTTTCTTGGATATATGGTTACCAAGAGAGGAATAGAAGCAAGCCCTGAGCAGATCAAAGCTATCCTGGATATCAAATCACCAAAAAATGTCAAAGATGTCCAAAGGTTAACGGGTAGAATAGCAGCTCTCAACAGATTCATCTCAAGATCTTCAGAGAAGTGTAAAGACTTCTATGATATCCTGAGGAAGAATAAAAAATTCGAATGGGGAGAGAAGCAAGAAAGGGCATTGGTATCCTTGAACGAATACTTATCCTTAGCGCCACTCCTTATGAAGCCAGTTGATGGTGAACCGTTATCCTTGTACCTAGCTGTTTTTGGAAGTACAATAAAGTGCTGTCTTAGTCAAAAATCACGAAGGTCAACAACATCCAATATATTATGTAAGTGAAAGTCTACTAGATGCTGAATCCAGGTATTCTGATCTTGAAAAGTTGATTTTAGCACTTATAATGGCTTCTACTAAATTAAGACATTATTTTGAAACTCATGTTATTCATGTAAAAACTAACTATCCTATTAAAGTTGTTTTGAGAAAACCAGAAATGTCAGGTAGGATGGCAAAGTGGGCTGTGAAGCTTAGTGCATACGATATCTTGTATGAACCAAGAACAGCCATAAAATCTCAAGCACTTGCCGACTTTGTGGCTGATTTTAGCCAGGATATACTTGAGCAAGTAGAAAAGGAAGTTCAACAACTGGAGATCAACGAGAGTTGGACTTTGCATACCGATGGTGCCTCCAACATAAGAGGAACAGGTCTGGGTATCCTGCTAAAATTGTCACAGGGGGACATAATACCTCTATCTATATCTTGTGAATTTCAGACTATTAATAATGAGGCTGAATATGAAGCCTTAATAGCTGGTTTGCAGTTAGCTAAGGATATGAAGGTCAAGTATCTTCAAGTTTATGTTGATTCTTTGTTGTTAGCTAACCATTTTAATGGCTCTTATGCAGTGAATGCAGAAAACTTAGTAAAATATTTAGAAATAGTTAAGAAATTAGCTATGTGTTTCGAAACATTTGATATAGTACAGGTACCAAGGGAAGAGAACACTGAAGCAGATGCTTTAGCAAATTTGGCATCAGCTCTCAAAATACCAGATGATGTCAAGACACCTATCGTGCACATCTTGACTCCAGCAACAAAGGGGAACCAAGAAGTCCTGGAGACTTCGAATTCTGAAGATAATCCAATATCTTGGACCCATCCCATAATGCGGTATCTTCAGGATAATGAGATTCCAGAAGGAGAAAATCCAAGAGATTTCCGAATGAAGGTAACCAAGTATATTATCCTAATTAAATGATACTTTGTATAGAAAATCACTTGCAGGTCTATACTTGAGGATGCTTGGAATATCAAGAAGCATAAGAAGTTCTCAAGGATACACATGAAGGTGATTGTGGAAACCACACTGGGGGTAGAGCCTTAGTATCCAAGATACTGAGGATAGGTTACTTCTGGCCAACAATGAAGAAGGATGCAATGGATTTCTCCAAGAAGTGTGATGCTTGCCAAAGACATAGCAACATATTGCATCAACCAGCTGAACCATCATATCCTATTATATCCCCGTGGCCATTTATGAAATGGGGAATGGATATTGTGGGAAAGCTGCCCAAGGCTCCTGGTGGAAAGGTCTTTATGCTGGCTATGACAGATTACTTCTCCAAGTGGATCGAAGTAGAGGCATTTGTCCAAGTTAAAGAAAAGGATGTGATCTCATTCATCAAACGCAATATCCTGACAAGATTTGGTATCCCGGCAGAGATTGTATGCGACAATGGATCATAGTTCATCAGTAGTAGAACAACCAACTTTTGTGAAAGTTGGGGAATCAAGATGGCGCCTTCAACTCCAGTACATCCTCAAGCCAATGGTCAAGCAGAGTCAAGTAACAAGATCATCATCAACAATTTAAAGAAGAAATTGGGATCCAAGAAAGGAAAATGGGCTGAAGAACTACAATTTGTTCTTTGGGCTGATAGAACCACTTCAAAAAATGCTACGGGACAAACATCTTTCTCCTTGGTGTTTGGGGCCGAAGCTGTTATCCCTACAAAGATGGTGATCCCCACAGCAAGAACCAGCATCCAAGATACTGAGTCCAACAACCAAAGCCTTATTGAAGACCTGGATACCATTGAAGAACTCAGAGATCTCGCCAGGATCAGAATGACAGCATACCAACAAAGAATAGCCAAGTCCTACAATAAGAATATCAGGATTCGAAGATTCCAAGTAGGAGATATGGTGTTAAGAAAGGCATTTCAGAATACCACTAACCCGGTAGAAGGAAAGCTAGCTCCAAAGTGGGAAGGTCCTTACTTGATCGATTCAGAAGCAGGAAAAGGGGGCCTACAGGTTAATCACTATGGAAGGTGTTCCTATACCAAGAGCTTGGAATGTTATCCATCTTAAGGCATATTTTTGCTAGTATCCTCGACTGGTTTGTTCGTATCCTCAATAATTCAGGATAAAGGTATGTCCCCTCATCTATTATTACATATTTAAACTTTTTATTATCAAGTTTACTGACTTAAGCATCGGAGGGGTGTTAGCTAGGCTAACACCCACCCCTTATCAAGAATTTAGTGTTTTGCAGTTATCCCATGGATACGTTATCTTCACAACAGTTAGAGACTGATCACCTCACACACGAATAAGATATCCCTGATATCTCCTAAGGTTTAAAGGTCTTCACCTTTCCAACGAACGCCTAGAGCGCACGAATAAGATATCTTGGATATCTTCTAAGGTTTAAAGGTCTTCGCCTTTCTAATGATTGCCTGGAGCGCACGATGATTCGGATATAGTTCGAGGCAAGCAGACCAGACCAGCTGATCATCCGTTTGTTGTTGGCTATATACCGAATCCTTAAGATAAGTGGCATACGTGTCACACATACGGTTTATAACATTTTCATGTTATCTCAAGCCTTGGCATTTACATGTCCGTACGATTGGGACTTTCCCCAGTATTATCTCAAGCTTAGACATTTTCATGTCTCTCAAGTAAAGGCCTAGTCGCCGGTGAAAAGGCTTTATCGCCAGTACAAAGGCTTTATCGCCAGGATTATTTAACCTTGTTTTGACAGATCGAAGGTCGAACAATCACTTAATGGAAACATGACACTTCAAAAAGCTCAACAATTGGGGACATCATATGTAAGCTAAATAGATTTATAAATGATCTCCATGAAGGTACTCCTTACACTTAAGTTCTATCACTTAATTTATATTTCAGGGTATGATCTTTTGGTTTAATTGTGATAACTCACATAAAACATAAGGATATATTATCCTTAAGATATTTTATGTCAATTCCTAATAAGTCTTTTGATTATGCTTTCTAAAACATTAAAGTATTTTATATATGATCCTCAGGATATTTTAATGAAAAGTCTTAGAGATATAATTTTCTGAAACTATAAATATTCAAGAAACATGTTTTCAGGATACATTATCCTCGAAGTAACTTATTTCAGAAAATTAAAGACATGTAATATTCCAACTAAAACTTATAAGTTACTGAATACAATGCTTAAAGCCCAAAGATTATATCATTACTAATCATAAGTGCAGGAAGTTAAAAAGGCAACACCTTGGTTTCGTCTTGAAAAACCAAGATCCCTCCACCCGAATATTGCCATATGTTCAAAAGTCAAGATAACATGGGCTTCGTCTTGGAAAGTCAAGATCCCTCCACCCATGTATCCTAAATATCCTATGCATAATATTGTTCAAGACAGGAAAAGTAAATTGTTCAAACAGCCATTACAACCCATAACAAACCAACAAACACAAACACATAAAAATTGGGCTCAAGCTTTTTCTTTATCGCCATCACTGCCCAATTGCACCTCATCATCAACCGCCCTCACCACTCCCTTGATCGCCACATCCACTGCCTCATCCGCAACCTTCTCTGCTCCATTCGGACCAGCCTCCTTCACTGTTTCCCCTTTCAGCTCAGCCAAGACCCTCTCCCAACCAGCTACATCCCAAAAGGGAGTATCCAAACTAGCCTCCTTCGCTTCTTTAGCCATTCTGAGCCGAGATTGAAATACGGAAACAACAGCAGATTTCTTCGCCCCCTCTATAGCCTCATAAACCTTCACCAAGCATTCAGCTTCCTGATGGGCCAGTTCCTTCTTGGCCATTGCCAACTCCAATTTCACGTCGTCCAGCTCTTTAGTCTTCTTATCAAGAAGACTGGTCTATGTGACCCCTATCTTCATCAGTTCGGAGATACGAGTATGGGCTTCATGGAGTTCAAGGCTCATGGCAGCAAACCGGGAGGAAAGATACTCGAGGCCCTACAAGGATAAAGGATCTTCAATATAAATTATCTTAAAGATATATGAGATCATGACAGACTGAAAAGATACCTGTTGAGTCTTATTCATGGCATCATGGAAATCAACGTCGTGCACAGGAACGGACTCACTGGTCTCTTAACTCTTTTGTTTCTTGGAACCTTTCGCTCGGCCGCCTTCTGGACGAGGGATAGAGCTGGATACGGGTTCTTTATTGGTAGCGCTTCGGGTGGATACCATACTGTCAATATCTTCGAGAGCAAAAGCAGAAACAGACTTGCCTACAAATACACAGGTTAGTATCTCTGATCCTTAAAAATCATAATAACGTCTCTAATGTTTCTTACCAGATATAACGGAACTCGAGGACGGAGAGGGTTTTTGGAAGCTTGACTGAAGATAAAACGTTCTCTCTTCCTCGTCAATAAGGAAGAATGAGGCAAGCTTATCCTCGGTTTCTCTGGTAGGAGGAGTGATCTCAAAGAGCTTCAAAGCTGCAAAAAACCAAAGAATATATATCAGTTACAAAGATGTCAGCACATAATTTCAAGATACAGTATCCTACTTTTGGAAACCCAGAGATACGGAAGGGTATCGGGCTGTGGAAAAGAATCTCTCCAAACAAAGAAAAATTGTCTCTTCCACTGATCATTATTCTGGGTGTTTTTCAAAACCAACGGAGATCGACCGAATTTAATTTTGAGGAGATATCTTGAAGACCCATGGCTGCGAAGGTCATACACCAAAGCAAACGCCGAGAGGGTAAGATCTAGGGCATGGTCAGCAATTAACCTCTCTAAAACGAACAAGGTCCTCCAAACCATGGGCATGGTTTGGGCATAACTAAGACCCGTTTTGGAAAAGAACTCAGCGGTAAAGGCAGGAAATGGGTAAGAAAAACCGATTTTAAACGGCAAAAATAGGAAGCAAATCCAGGTTTTAGAAACAAAATCAGAAGATAAAGCGGCATCAAAAGGTCGGAAAATAGTTCCAGCAGGAAAACAACCCCGAGATTGAATGTTCGCGATATCGGCGTTTCAAAAAATACATATCTCATTCACAGGGCTAGCAAGGAGATTCTAAGACACAAAATCCTCAATACCGGAAGAAGAAAGCTTTGAACTCATGATTTCGCGAAGATACAGATGAAAGAAAAAAGAGAAGTTACCTGGATAGAAGAGAAAATGGATGGAAATGTTATTTATCCAAGTAATTATAAGGCCGGCATAGGGTGTACCTAAAGGGAGGATGAGTGACACGTGCATCAACAATCTACCACGCACGCGAAGATTTGAAATTCAAAATTCAAAAATTTTACAGCTGTAGTGCATATCTACAGTCGTTAAAATTTGGGGACAATTGTTAGGGCATGGATTTTCAGTATCCTCCGCAAAGATTATATTCAGAACGAATCCAGGATGCGGTATCCTCCAAGGTAACTGGTATCCTAATTACATTATATAACTAACACGATATTTGCTACTTTCCATGTTTACCAGGTCAAAGACCGTTGCTTGATCTCTCGAGGACTCGCACTTACTGTTATTAGAGCGTGGCAACTAAGAAAACATGCTACCTAACAGAATTAACGGCTAATTGATTTAGTCTAAAAGCTTCCTTAAATATAGGACTTCTTGTTAGTTTTATTTTTGTATAAATAGAGCTCTATACGGATCATAACACATACACTCTAGCACTCGAGAACTTACTAGTACTCGCATTCTCTGTAATCACGATCGAGTTTGAGCTCCACACTTGTAATCACCTTTATTATTAATAAACCGGTGGTGATAGTTTTCACCACCCGGAGTTTTTTTCTTGTTATCCTAAGGATAACAGGTTTTTTCCTCGCAACAAATCTCTGTGTTCATACTATTTTTACAAGAACCTAGTCCCATTTTACTAATTTGGTTGTAAAATAACTCTTGTTAATTTTTGATCAAAACATATATATATATATATATGTATATATATATATATTATGCAAATTATTATTATACTTTTCTTTAGGATATGGAAGCATCACATTTTTACAATCGATTTTCACAAACTTGAACGAATCCCAAACGATCATTTCTTTTCCTTTCTTTGCCAACACCAACGAGTTGAGACTAAGAAATCATGGCACCGCCTCCATAACAATTTTCATACCACAACCCATCTTCGATAAGACAAACATCGCAAGATAACTTTTGATTCTTTCCTTTCTTCTTTATATACATAAAATTATTATATATATTTTCTGTTTGGACACTATCGAAATAATTTTTGATATCGATTTCTTTCGAAGGTTGTTTACGAAGTTGATATTGAGCTTAGTTATTCGTTAATTAGTAAACTATTTTCATTCATAGTTACATTTTGAATCGATTTATTTAGTTATCTAAATTTCACGGTCCATAATTGATTTCCCATAAACGTAATCGTTTAGTGGGAGTTGGGACTATGAACATGTTTATATACATGTTGAGTTTATTATTGTTACACGAATCATTTTGATTATGTGATTTGTTCTATTTTCGCTCAACATTTTATTCGAATTATTTTTTTGTTTTCAATGTTTCATCAATTTAACCAATGTTTTATCTTGGCCTTGAAATTTCAATTATGTATTCTTGATTTCAATGTTTATCAAATTAAGACGAATGTTTCACTTTGATCTTGAAATTTCAATTATTTATGTTGCGATTATTATTCTCAATGTGGTCTTTATTCACATTGATATTTTATTAAAAATTTTCAAGAATTTAATCTACTTTGTTATTTTATTCAAGTTCCGTTTATCTTATTCTCAATCCAATGATTTATCGACTGACGTGTTTATATTTCGCTAGCTAAATGCTACATTTATTTACCCTGTTATTCTCGACTTCAATGTTCCGTTAATTACAATGATGTTTACGACCTTAGTGTTTTCATCCATTACATCTATTATCTCGCTTATTCCCTTAAACTTCAATAACATCATTTATTTTGTTAAACTTCAACGGCACCACTTTAACCTAATATTTTTGCTCATCTTTGACCTCAAGGATTTTCTTATAAAATTTGATAATGATGATTCCTATCATACATTGTTCTTGATTTTCAAGTTTTCATATAAAAATTTATCATAGTTATTGTTTATGTCTTAAAACCCACACAATGGGACGAGTTATGTGGACCATCCGACGATAAAGGTAATTATGGGTCGACACGTAATTATCCAAGTCCTCGCATGAAAGACATAATAAGTCTGGTTGTGTGCAATAACTCGAAACCTGAAATGATTTTGAAAGACGAGACAAATGTAGTTTGATAAAGGCATGGCGGATACGCCGCTGGTACATCTTATATATAAGTGTCCTTGCCATATTTTCCATTTGTGGCGTCTTTCGGACCATTCAAAGACCGATGTTATTGTCTTTATTTAATTGTGTATTTATAAAATTGTTAAAACCTTTTTACAACTCCTCGTATTAGTTTATTTCTTTTAAATTTTTATTTTTATTTTAATTTCGGGACGAAATTTCTAAAAGTTGGGAATCCTGTAACATTCGTTACTTTTTAAACCCGAAAACCCGACCCATTTTGAATTTTCGGTTTTGTTTGTAAAAATATATATAAATATATATACATATTTATATTATTATTAATATTCTCAAGTTTCGTGTTGTATGGCATTTGTTAACGTTTATTTGAATTTGAATGCGCACTTACATTTCGTTAAATTGACACGTTTGTCGTTCCCTTGTATTCGTGTTTAACATAATTCGTTAATATATTATTCACGAGAATCTAAGTTATTGTTCGTTCGTGTTCTTTTTATTTTGATCGATTTTCACAACTCCAGGATCTAAAGTGGTTATTAAGGTTAAACGATTTGCAAACCTTTTTGGGTATAATATAAAACTTATCCAATTTTGCTAACTATTATTTCATTTCTAACGCATTTCAAAGTGCAAGGTTTATAATACAAATATAGTTATAATATGTTTTAAATCAATTTTAAAATGCAGGGGTCAAAATTGAAATTCGTTTAAACTAATTTATTATATTAAAATAAACTATCAGCTAACCGCTCCCCCACTGATGTGCTATAAATTATATAGATAAATATATAAGTATTTCTGACATTTTCAATACTTTTGAGCTACCTTTTATCTAATAATACTCATAATTAGTTCATATTCATATTTTAGAAGGTTTCAAGAGTGCAAACGGTTTAATCAGGACATCAAAAGAAAGGCAAAAGTTTTAAAGAGTTAAAAAGAGTTGTGAACAAGAATGAATACAAGAGAGACGTTGTGGTTGGACAAATTAGCTCGGTGGGCCGGAATGTGAAGCGGATGGTTATTAAAAAGAATAACTAGTGGGTTCATCGTTAATTTAATTGGGTATAAACTATAAAGTGTTGAAAGAATAAAAATAATATGGGCCCACTAGGGCTGGTTGAGCGCTTCATGAATTAGTTTAAATGGTGATTGGTTTTAATTGGAGAAGGGGGCCGTAAACAGAAGTGGGTCCACCGCCAGAGATAATAATCTTCATTGAGACATAGTGCCGCAAGTCTAACATGTATCAGAAGTAAAAAGTCAGCTGAGGAATTCTTTTTCGTGACTGGAGAGAGAATCACCACCACATATCTTGGCATCTTTTGGATTTTTTTTGTTGGTCAGCCGTGAAGTTCAACATCACAAGACAGCCGTAAGTCAATCGCGTTTGAAGGTATTCGGGTTCATACCTACTCATTCGAGCACGGTTATTTTGGTTTGATTTTGTTATTTTTATCATGAACTTGGATGTTGAACCTATATATTTTATGTTTTTGAACATGATTATTGGCTCAACCTTTAGAACTATCTAGGTTGGGTTGATTGATGACGTGTTGACGATTGTTTTGGGTTGACTAATGAACATATAATTTATTTTCTATTGTCAAGTTCATATTATTATGATTTTATTCTATGATTACTATTGAGTTTTGTCAATAATATATTAATTAAACCTCGTGTGATTTTATCTATACATGAATTAGTTTCGTATTTGGTTTAGGATTGCATGCTAGACTAATTACTTGGTGTTTTTGGTCGTTTATGCTAGACGTCACCATAGGGTTTGATTGGTTAGAGTTGTTCATCTCAGTAGTTCATCTCCTTTTAGTCGGACCAAGACATTAGGAGTCGGTTTATCTCTTTGGTCTAGTCGATTTAGTTAGCCGTTGCGAGACCTCGTGCGGTTTTCTAGCCGTTGATTAGGTTATTTTGTAAGTCGAGTTATTTAATCTTTAATACTGAATTACTCCTTATTCCCTAGGTTTGTTAGGATTACGAGCCTTAGAGGAATTTGTGATTTTGATACGGATCAAGTAATAAATCATTAGGGTACTTAGAAAATCAACCGTGCTTTACCTTTCTTTCTAGACATATTTAGGGGTCTTTAGTAAAACTGACCGTGGGGACCAATTTTCCCTTATTATTGTCTAGTTAGATCATCTTTAGAACCTGGTTCATGTGTTTGTTGTCATCCGAGCGTCGTTGATAGTCGTTAAGATTCCTTACCTAGGTGGTTCCTCTTCATCATATTTGAGAGCTCCGTTAGTACCGTTACGTTTTCCCGTTAGTTTCGTTAAGTCAAGTAAGTTAGTTTAAATTAATTAAATAAAATAATAAAAAAAAGATAATTAATTAAATATTGTTATTAGGCAGTACTTAGTTAGGGTTTAGTATCCGAACCACCTCACGTGTCCTTGAGTTCGATACCCGAACTTCCTTTTTCTTTGCTACACGCGACCGGTACACTTGCTGATTGTGTGAACTAGGTTAGGTTGTTTGGTTTTTAAAGCTTAGTTGCGAATCGTTTTATTAGTTATATATATTTTCGCACATCACCCACCCACGAAATTCCGGCCACCGGAAAAACGTTCGGCATGCCTCAATCAGCCTGTTTTTCGCGTTTAATTCAATTAATTGTTTGTAACGACATTAGACCTTGACATTGACCCTAAATCGTCGATCATAACGTGTTTTAACATCATAATTTGCACGTATTGATTCCGTGAACATAGTTAACCGGACGGATTTTTTTGCGAATTTCATTAACGAGCTTTAATCACTAATCATTACAATTGAGCCTATAAATAGGACTTAAACAACCATCTAAAACTACGACAATCTTCTTTCTAACCTAACATACTCACTTTAATCTGCTTTTGATCATCACCCGTCATTCCTTAAACATTACGGGTAATTACTATATGATTTTGATTAGTTTTTAGTAACAAACAAAAACCCCCCAAACTAATTTCTTCATACATGGTCAGAATTAAAGGATTGTTATTCTAGGGTTTGAAGGATTAGGGATGAACATAAACTGCTAGATATATTTTATTGTTTCTAGATATATATGTTTACAAGAAATTTTGTTATTTTTTTCAGAATATCAAATCATGGTGGTTCATGTACGATTTTTCCGACTGTATACAAATTTCAACTCTTCGAAACGTCCAAATTTTAAATTCTCGAAACTTTGAAACATATACTTATATATACGTTTTTATCATTTGGTTTATGTATAAATTTTATTTCTACTAATATTCTCATCCTCATGACACTAGGATTCACGTAAAAAAAATGGTTACATACATCTTCTATTTTAAACTAAATGCCCTCAAACTCACTACAATTCTTTATAATTTTTAGAATGCCTCCGCTACGACGCCACTACCGCAAGGACTCCAAACGCAAGATGGCCGCTTTAGTAGCCGAACAAGTCGCTGCTGTGATTCCCGAACTCCTAACTCACTTGCAAGCAAACCAACCTCCACCCGTTGTAGCACCTGTTGAACCCAAACCCGCTCCCTACTTGTACAAACAATTTACCGGTGCTAAACTAACCAAATTCCTTGGTACGAACTGTGCGACTACCTTGTTGCAATGGTTTAAAAAGATGGAAAGTGTGTTCCGACACAGCGAGTGCCCCGAAGCGAAGTAAACTAATTTCGCTTCGAGCATGTTTGAGGAAACCGCTCTTACATGGTGGGGTAGTGTTATGCATCTCCAAGGGGCGGAAATCGCCATGGCTCTCCCATGGACCGAGTTTAAAGAACTTATGATGAAAAAGTTCTGCCCAAAACGCGAGCTCCAAAAGCTCGAAGTCGAGTTTTGGGAACTTAAGCAAGAAAGTGGTGATAACGCCGCCTACTCACTCCGTTTTCACGAGTTGAGCACTCTTGTTCCTCACTTGGTCACCCCGCTCGAACGCAAAATTGACAAATACATCGGGGGTTTGCCCATGCTAATCCGTGACTCGGTAATGAGTAGTAAACCGGCAAACCTTGAAGACGCTATTACACTAGCCGGAGCCCTCTCCGAAAACCATGTCAAGGCGGGTACACTTTCGATCAAGAAAAAGTGTGACAAGAGTAAACCCGAACCAACCCCTCAAATCAAAGTTGATCCATCTCCTCAAGCCATAAATTACTCCAACTCATCCCACCAAGCCAAGAAGAAATTCAAGCCCAATCACCGAAACTATGCCGTCACCCACCCACAACAAACCCAACAACAATCTCAAGCTCATCCAAACCGAAAACCCTACACTGGTCCTCATCCATTATGCAACAAATGTCAATTGCACCATATGCAACCGTTACGGTCACTTCAATACCACATGTCGAAACACATCTTGTGGACATCCCGCTCCACCAAGAAACAACCCGCAAAACCCACAACAACCCCGAGCTTGCTATAATTGTGGAGACCCTAACCATTTTCGCAACAATTGTCCCCGACTCGTTTACGCAAACCAAGCCCAAGCCGTAACCGTGCCTTATTTCCAAACCCAAGCTTACCAAGTCCAAACCTACCAACCTCAAATCCCACAACAAAATGCACCTCTCATCCAACCAATTCAAGCCATCTAAGCACCTCCTCCTCCTCCACCCCAAGCACCACAAGGAAATCCCGGTAACCAAGGGCGTGCTTTCATGATAAACGCCAATCAAGCTCAAGTCGCAAACGACGTTGTGAACGGTATGTTTCTAGTGAACGAACATTTGGCTTCAATTTTATTTGACACTGGTGCCGATAGGAGTTTTATTTCATTAAAATTTGAGTCTATGCTTGCTGTACCTCGCACTAAACTCTCTAGACCTTTTTCCATCGAAGTCGCCAACGGAAATTCCATCACAATCAACTCGGTCATTCGTGATTGTATTCTCACTCTTTGTAATAGAAAATTTTCGATCGATCTTATCCCGATGCAAATGGGAAGTTTCGATGTCATAGTAGGCATGGATTGGTTATCTTTACACCGTGCCGAAGTCGTTTGTTATGATAAAATCATTCGAATCCCGCTTGTAAATGGTAAAACACTCAAGGTCCAAGGCTAGACTACTCCTAAAAGGCTCAACCTTATGTCATACTCTCAATCCCAAAAATATTTGCGCCAAACGTATGTTCCGTTCCTAGCTCAAGTGACCTTAAGGAAAGAAAAATCCAAGACATCTCTATCGTCTGTAACTTCCTCGATGTCTTTCCCAAAGACGTCACCGGTCTTCCACCCATTCGCCCGGTAGAATTCCGAATCGATCTTGTGCCCGGAGCAATGCCCGTAGCCAAAGCTCCTTACCGTTTAGCCCCGTCGGAAATGCAAGAGTTATCAAACCAACTCGAAGAACTTTCCGACAAAGGCTTTATTCGTCCAAGCTCTTCTCCTTGGGGCGCTCCTGTCCTCTTCGTGAAAAAGAAAGATGGTTCCTTTTCTATGTGCATCGATTATCGTGAGCTTAACAAACTTACTATTAAAAATCGTTGTCCTTTGCCATGAATCGACGACCTCTTCGATCAACTTCAAGGCGCAAAGTGTTTCTCAAAAATCGATCTTCGATCGGGATATCACCATTTGCGTATTCGCGAAGAAGACATCCCAAAAACCGCATTCCGTACTCGATATGGACATTTCGAATTTCTAGTCATGTTTAACCAACGCACCCGCGGTATTTATGGATCTCATGAACCGCGTTTGCAAACCGTTTCTAGATAAATTCGTCATTGTCTTTATTGATGGCATCCTCATCTTTTCCAAAACCAAGGCCGAACATGAGTATCACTTGCGTTCCATTCTCGAAGTCTTAAGAAATGAACGACTTTACCCCAAATTCTCAAAATGTGAATTTTGGCTAGAGAAAGTTCAATTTTTGGGACACATCGTCAACGAAATGGGTATTCATGTTGATCCCGCAAAAATCGAAGCCGCAAAGATTGGAAGACTCCGACTACACCCACGGAAATTCGATCTTTCCTCGGTTTAGCTGGATATTATCGGCGTTTCATCCAAAATTTTTCCAAGATCTCTTTACCCCTCACTTCCCTAACTCACAAAGGAAAGCCTTATGAATGGGGATCCAAACAAGAAGAAACATTTAATACTCTTAAACACATGCTTTGCAATGCTCTTGTTCTAACCCTTCCCGATGGAAACGACGACTTTGTGGTATTTTGCGATGCTTCTCACCAAGGTCTCGGTTGCGTTCTCATGCAACGAGGTCAAGTTATCGTGTATGCTTCAAGGCAACTCAAGGTCAACGAGAAGAACTACACGACTCACGATCTTAAACTTGTTGTCGTCGTTTTCGCACTCAAAATTTGGAGATATCACCTTTACGGAACGAAATGTGTGGCTTTTACCGATCGCAAATGCCTTCAACACATTTTTGACCAAAAAGATCTCAACATGAGACAACGAAGATGGGCTGAGTTACTTAGTGACTACGATTGCGAGATTCGCTACCATCCCGGTAAAGCGAATGTCGTGGCCGATGCCCTTAGTCGAAAGGTTAATGTCAAATCCGTCTTGTTTCTTTGCATCACCGTTTAAACCGATCTCTAAGCCAAAATCTATCAAGCCCAACGTACCTCTGTTGATGAAGGCAACATGTACGACGAAATGTCATGTGGAGTCGAGCTTCAACTTGAAACAAAACCCGATGGCTTATTGTATTATCTTAATCGTTTATGGTTCCCGATCGTGATGACCTTCGTATTTGCATACTCGATGAAGCTCACAAGTCACGATATTCTGTTCATCCCGGTGCGGATAAAATGTATTTCGATCTTCGTTCTACCTTTTGGTGGCCGGGTATGAAGAAAGACGTAGCAACGTACGTTTAGAAATGTCTTACTTGCTCTAAAGTCAAAGACGAACATCAAAAACCCTTTGGGTTACTCGAGCAACCACCGATTCCTATAAGGAAATGGGAAGACATTGCTATGGACTTTATAATGAAACTACCCACTACTCAAAAAGGAAACGATAGCATTTGGGCGATTATTGACCGATTAACCAAGTCCATTCACTTTATTCCAATTCGAGAAAAATACTCCGTTGAGCAACTTGCCCAAATCTACGTTCGCGAAATCGTGTGTCACCACGGTTTACCTTTGACTATCATCTCTGATCGCGATGCTCGATTCACGTCTCATTTTTGGCGATCACTTCAAGAATCCTTGGGAACTCGTCTTGATCTTAGCACCGCTTATCATCCTCAAACGGATGGACAATCCGAACGTACGATTCAAACACTTGAGAACATGCTTCGAGCGTGTGTACTTGATTTCGGTGGGAATTGGGATTCTCACATTCCTTACATCGAATTCTCTTACAATAACAGTTTCCATTCTAGCATCGGTATGCCTCCTTTCGAAGCTCTCTACTGTCGCAAATGTCGTTCCCCGATTAGTTGGAACGAAATCGGTGAAGCTCAAATTACCGGACCCGAAATGGTCCAAGAAACCACCGACCGTATCGACCAAATCCGCAAGAACCTACTTGCCGCTAGAAGTCGACAAAAGAGCTACGCCGACAAACGACGAAAACCGATCGAATTCAATTTCGTCCTTCTCAAGGTATCCCCTTGGAAAGGAGTTGTTCGTTTTGGAAAGAAAGGAAAACTAGCCCCCCATTTCGTAGGCCCATTCAAGATTCTTGAGCGAGTCGGAAAAGTAGCCTACCGACTCGAACTACCAGAAGAACTCACCGGTGTTCATCCGACCTTTCATGTTTCAAATCTCAAGAAGTGCCTAGCCGAAGGTAGTCTCCATATACCTCTCGACGAAGTACAAGTCAATGAATCAATGATTATGGTTGAACGACCCGTTGAAATCATGGACCGCAATGAAAAGAAAACCAAGCGAAGTCGCATCAAGTTAGTTAAAGTTCGATGGGAATCACGGCGTGGCGCAGAGTTTACATGGGAATGAGAAGACTTGATGAAGGAGAAATATCCACATTTGTTTACATCATCTTAATTTCGGGACGAAATTTCCTAAAGTAGGGGATACTGTGACATTTGTTAATTTCGGATTATTTTATACTTTTATCCTTAATGTAAACCCAACCCGTTTTGTATCCGAACCTTTCGAAATTATCAAAATGATGAATTTTATGTTACATATTTGTTTTATAGTTGTTGGATCTAAAAAAACACCCTTTTCGGTTCTTAAAACGCCCCGAAAACGCTCAAAACGAACTGAAGGGACTAAAACTACCAAATTGGAGACTTGAAGGACCCATTTGTCGTTGGTGCTTTCTTGGGTCTATAACTAACCCATTCTCATGCAACACCCTTTATGAAAGACCCGTTCAACTTATCCTATATATACACACCCATCTTCTTCATTTGTGATTGCTCATTTCCTCATTTCTCTCTCAAATTCTTGAATTCTAAGGTTGTTCTTCATAAGCTAATGTTTCATTTTAACTAACTTCTCAATACTTAAAGCTTGAGGTTACAACATATATATAATATACACTCCTTGTTTACCTTCGGTCTTTCATTTCTCCGGTCTCGGCCGGTTGAAATGTCGGGCTAGTAAGTCAAGGTTACATGGAGGACTTTGTAGTCCTTGTTTATATATTTAACAAATCTAACCATATAACTTGTTATACTTGCTTAACTTCTGCATATTTTAGTTTATTGTGTTCATATTTGTCAAGTTCCATGGTATTGGGTATGTGGTGACTAGCCTCGGTTTCATCCCGAGTTGAGAACCGAACCAAAAACCGAACTTTTGTTTAAAAGCTTTATTGTTAACTTTTTGAATGTAAAACTTGAGTATTATTATTTATAAGTTATTTTACAAGTACCATGGTAATTGGGTATGTGGTAACCATCCTCGGTCTTATACCGAGTCAAGGACCGAACCAAAAAAAACCGAACTAAACCGAGTTCACTCGCTTAAGACACACAAGTGTGTTTTTAGCCACCAAAACTCATATTTTTCTACAAGATTATATTTTAAATCAATTTTAGTTAATTTCTAAACATACTTGGCATGTCGGTAACCAACTTGATCCTATAACAAGTTCGGACCGATAAAGTTGTATACTCGCTTAACGAACGTTAAGGTTCTTCACAATAGAACTACGTACTTAGTTAAGTCTATTTTGATTTTTATGGAGTTATCTCATAACATTTATTATTTTGGGAAGTTAAATTTGAGCTTGGTCAATTATCAAGTCTCGAACCGACAAACCCGAACACTCGTTTAAACCTCGTTTTGGTATTCTTATAACCAAAGGTTTTGCAATATTGCATTGTAACACCCCGACCAAAGGCGGATTATACATCGGGGCGCCACATATTGCTTCATTACTCGCGACACTATTGGTGTCAATATTTATTAATACACATTTTATCGCGCACGCGCAGCGGGGAAAATAAAGAACATAAATCAAACATAAATCAATATATTATAAATTATAACATTCAAACAACATTAACTTGTCTTGATACATTTTAATTCTAGGTCCAAAAGTAAAAACGTCCTACGTGTCCACAAGCTCCAAAACAGCTACTGCAAACCTGAACATGTGTTAAAATAAACGTCAAACACTTGCGTGTTGGTGAGAAATCAAGTTTAATAGATAATCATAGATAATCACAGTAAATCTGCGCGCAACACGTGTATGTCTAGAGTTTAACAAGGGTGTAATCAGATTGTGATCAAGCCTAAGATAGTTCATAGATCATAGTTCAATCCATGCTCCCAATTGAGCATAAAAACGAGAAAACATCTGTGCAAGTGTAAACAAAGAAAACCGTAAACGATAGGTCTCCCGTGTTCAACTAATGGTACCAACGGAACTGCGGAATAGGCCGAACAAAGCGGTTAATGATACACACATACAAATAAACAGCCAAGTAAACGTCCTCAACACATGGGATACTGCGCGACTAAAGTTCATAAACAAGTTTAAGACTCAAGTTTTGTATGAACACATGAACATCCCAAAGCATTTAAAATAAAAAGGGATTAGATACGAGATAACTCACTTGATAAACGATGCGGTGATAGATATGCAAGAATCAACTCTTAAACAAGTAAAGTTAACCTATAATTAAAGATTATTGTTTTAACGATTGGTTTTAAGTCTTGATTATAAGTTAGCATAATTAATAAGTAAACTATTATATATAATATATATTACCGGAAAAGCAGGAAGAACAAGGAGGAAGACGGAGGCAGAGAGGGGGGCGGCAGGAGGACAACGGCAGAGAGCAAAAAGGGAGGAAGAGATAATAAGTGTAGTGTGTGAAGTGTTAAGAAAATACTACTATTATTTATAGAAAAACCCTAGGAGACATAATCCCTAGAAAAGGGGAAAAGATCTTAAAAAGCAAAAGATATCAAAAAGCATAAGAATCCAAAAGCAAAAGATATCAAAAGATATGGCAGCTGCAGGGGCAAGATAAAGCTGTCAGGGAAACAGTAACAGGCATGGGCGGTTCAGATAAAGGTACTGGATAAAGCTTGGCAAAAGCAGATCTCAAAAGATAATGTCAGTCACTTTTTCTACCAACCAATGGGGTTGGTACGCATGCTGCGCCGAAAGTAACTATTCAGACATTAGATAGGTTAGGTCAACAGCTCAGAAGAAAAGACATTACAAAAGCAAACGGCTAGAATAAACAGAAGACTAAAGGGTCAAGCGCGAGAAGGCTGAGTGCGCGAGCGCGAAGGTTGGCACAACAAACCTTAGCGTGCTGCGGGAAGAATCACAAATCCTTAGCGCGCTGCGTGAAGAACCTGGAATTCTAAGCGCATCGCGGGAAGAACATGCATTCTTAGCGCGCTGCGAGAAGAGTTCTCTTCACGCATCGCAGGAACAAGATGTCTTCACGCAGGCTTCCATGTAAGGAGTCTGGCGCGTGGAGCTGCAGACATCCTTAGGCGGGAAGAACCAAAGGACAAGCAAAGAGTTAGAAGAGGGAAACAAGGCGTAAGGGCGGGACGGCGACAAGAGGGAAAAGAAGGCGGAAAGAGAGAAGGAGGAGGGAGGGGACGGCGGAAAGAAAGAGAGAGAAAGAGGCAGGAAGGAAATATATATTATTATTATTAAAAATAAAATATAAGTATAAATAAACATTAAATCACAAAAGAAAGAGATCGGATAAGAGAAACGGGTACCTGGGTCGGGTCGGATCGGGTCAGATGTCACAGTCTCCCCTACTTTAAGAAATTTCGTCCCGAAATTTATCTCGAAGTAGGTTGCGCAGAGAACAGGTGCGGGTACTTGATCTTCATTTGATCTTCCCTTTCCCATGTAAACTCGGCTCCGCGCTTGGACTCCCAGCGAACTTTCACGATAGGGATACGACTGCGCTTGGTTTGCTTAACCTCGCGATCCATAATCTCAACAGGCTTCTCAACGAAATGCATAGTTTCATCAACTTGAACTTCATCAAGTGGAATGTGAAGGTTCTCGTCAGCTAAACACTTCTTGAGATTGGATACATGGAACGTTGGATGCACATTACTGAGCGCGGGCGGCAGGTCAAGTCTGTAGGCAACTTTTCCCACACGCGCGAGAATCTTGAATGGACCAACATAACGAGGAGCAAGCTTACCTTTCTTCCCAAAGCGGACAACACCTTTCCAAGGCGACACTTTGAGGAGAACAAGATCACCAACTTGAAATTCGAGAGGCTTTCGCCTACGATCTGCGTAACTCTTCTGTCGGCTCCTGGCAGTCAGCAGATGATCACGGATCTTGGCGATTTTATCAGTTGTCTCTTGAACAAGTTCGGGTCCTGTGATTTGAGCTTCTCCCACTTCGCTCCAACAAATCGGGGAGCGGCACTTACGACCGTAAAGTGCTTCAAATGGGGCCATACCAATACTGGAATGATAGCTGTTATTATAAGAAAACTCAATCAAAGGCAGGTGTGAATCCCAATTACCTCCAAAATCAAGAACACAAGATCGGAGCATATCCTCAAGAGTTTGAATAGTTCGCTCAGACTGACCGTCAGTCTGAGGATGATATGCCGTACTCATGTCCAAGCGAGTTCCTAGCGCAGATTGGAGAGATTTCCAAAAGCGAGATATAAAACGGCCATCGCGATCGGATATGATGCTCAAAGGAGTACCATGGCGGCAGACGATTTCCTTGACATAAAGCTGCGCGAGATGCTCAACACGGTAGTTTTCACGAATGGGCAGAAAGTGAGCAGACTTAGTCAATCGATCCACTATTACCCAAATGCTATCATGTTTGCTCGCTGTCAAAGGTAACTTGGTAATAAAGTCCATCGCTATACCTTCCCATTTCCACGTAGGAATTTCTGGTTGTTCGAGCAAACCAGATGGGCGTTGGTGTTCAGCTTTCACTTTAGAACAAGTCAGACATCTAGCTACGAACACAGCAATATCCTTTTTCATGCCAGGCCACCAATAAGTAATGCGCAAATCCTTGTACATCTTATCAGCGCCAGGATGAATAGAATATCGAGATTTGTGCGCTTCACTCAGGATATCTGCGCGAAGATTCTCATCAAAGGGAATCCAGATGCGATTAAGATAACAGAGAATTCCACTCAGATTAGGGACAAAGAGTGCTTCCGCGCCACACGCTAACTCGGCGCGAAGGTTACCATTACTGATGGATGTGCGCTGCGCGTCACGAATACGCGATTCAAGGTTGCTTTGGATCGGCGCGAAGTGAAGCTGGGTGCGCGGCAAGATACAGTTAAGCTGACAGGGTTTTCGGCTGAGCGCGTCGGCTACCACATTAGCCTTACCAGGATGATACCGGATCTCACAATCGTAATCGCTGATGAGTTCGTTCCATCGGCGTTGCCTCATGTTAAGTTCCTTTTGATCAAAGATATGCTGAAGGCTTTTATGGTCAGTGTAGAGGATACACTTAGTACCATAAAGGTAGTGTCTCCAGATCTTCAAGGCAAAAACAACTGCACCAAGCTCGAGGTCGTGAGTTGTATAATTCTTTTCATGAACCTTGAGTTGCCTTGATGCGTAAGCGATAACCTTGCCTCGTTGCATAAGAACACAACCGAGACCTTGGTTGGATGCATCGCAATACACGACAAAATCATCATTACCCTCAGGTAGCGCAAGAACAGGAGCTTCACACAACAAACGCTTGAGCGTTAGAAAGGCTTCTTCTTGCTTCGAGCCCCAAATATATGGTTTACCTTTGTGCGTAAGAGCTGTTAAAGGCAAAGCGATCTTTGAGAAGTTCGAAATGAAACGCCGGGTAATAACCAGCTAAGCCCAGAAAGGAACGGATCTCAGAAGGAGAGGATGGCGTAATCCAGTTCTTGATTGCTTCAATCTTGGATGGGTCGACATGAATACCCATCTTGTTTACAACATGACCAAGAAACTGTACTTCATCAGACCAAAATTCACACTTGGAAAGCTTAGCATAGAGTTGCTCGGCTCTAAGCTTTTGCAATACCAATCGGAGATGTTGCTCATGCTCGGCCTTGGTCTTAGAATACACCAGAACATCATCGATAAATACGATCACGAATTTATCCAAGAAAGGCCTACACACCCGATTCATAAGATCCATGAAAACGGCGGGTGCGTTGGTTAAACCGAAGGACATGACCAAGAATTCAAAATGGCCATAACGAGTACGAAAAGCAGTCTTCGGAACATCTTCATCGCGGGATGCGCAACTGGTGATAGCCAGAGCGGAGATCAATCTTCGAGAAACAAGAGGCACCTTGGAGTTGATCAAAGAGGTCGTCAATACGCGGTAAGGGATACCGGTTTTTAATGGTGAGTTTGTTCAATTCGCGGTAATCTATACACATGCGAAACGATCCATCTTTCTTTTTAACGAACAACACCGGAGCACCCCAGGGCGAAGAGCTAGGGCGAATGAATCCTTTAGCAGTCAACTCTTGAAGTTGGCTGGCCAATTCTTGCATCTCAGCGGGTGCAAGACGGTAAGGAGATTTAGCAACGGGGGAAGCACCAGGGACAAGATCAATACGGAACTCGACTTCACGAGCGGGAGGGATACCAGGAAGATCATCAGGAAAAACTTCAGGGAAATCACGCACAACAGGGATATCGCGAAGCTTCTTTCCTTCATCGGGTTTAACCACATGGGCTAGAAATGCAATACACTTCTTCCGCATGAGTCTTTGGGCTTCGGCGCAAGACATAAGTTTAAGACCACTGGAGGGTTTTTCGCCGTAAATATGAAGATCACCATTTTCTCGAGGTATGCGAATCAATTTCTTGGCGCAAATAACTTCGGCGCGATTCTTCGAGAGCCAGTCCATACCAATGATAACATCAAAGCTTCCAAGAGGCATAGGGATGAGGTCGATCAGAAAATCGTTTTCGTTAAGGTTAAGCGTGCAATCTTTAATTACCGAGTTTATTAAAACAGTTTCGCCATTAGCCAATTCAACTGAAAAATCTTCTTTTAAGTTATCGCGCGTCGCGCAAGCTTCCGCTCAAAGGCGCGAGAGATAAAACTTCTATCGGCGCCAGTATCAAAAAGCATAGATGCATAAAATCCGTTAAGCAAAAATGTACCATTAACTACGTCGTTATTCGCTTGCGCTTGGTGCGCGGTTATGTTAAAAGCTCGGCCACGCGTCACTTGGTTCGAAATTTGGTTCACCGGATTCGCTTGAGTAATCTGAACTTGTAGCCTTGGGCACGCGTTCCGGAAATGACTTGGATCACCGCAGTTAAAGCACGATCTAGGTCGTGGGTTTTGGTAAGTTGGCTGTGGGTTCTGCGGGTAGGCTGGTGGTGTTGGCGCAATCGGATTGGAGGGAGGGGTTTTACAGTACTCAACGGAAGTGACCTACGCGGCCACATCGGTTACATTGTCGACACGGGACTTGAGGTGGGTGATGAAGTCTACAGGTTGGGCAAAAGGGTTGGTTTCCTGTGTAAGGTTTCTTAGTTGGCGGGGCAGGAAGTGCTGGATTGGTTAAGGCATAGTTGTGGACTACAGGAGGTGCTGGGTAGGTTGACAGTGGGTTAGGCGCGTAAACTGGTTGATAAATTGGTTGCTGGACAATGGGCGGGTTGGTAAGCGCATAGGCTTGTCTGCGCCTACGTTTCTGGTTATGGTTTGAGGGTTCTGGTTTGGTTTCTGTTGGTTCAGGGACAGTCTTGGTGGGTTTGGTCTTCTCAGTTCCCCGCAGGAACAGGGTTCCTGCTCTGACATGGTTGTCGCTGAGCACAGCGGCCAATTCGATGGCGTCAGAGAGGGTAACTGGGTTTCTGGCCCATACAGAATCTTGAATTTCCATGGGGAGACCCCCAAGGAATTTCTCTATGGCTCGGCGTGAAGGGGTAACAAGGTGAGGGACAAGCAGGCTTAGTTCATGGAAGCGCGTCGCGTACTCGCGCGCTTCTCCGCTGTATTGCTTCAAGTTCCAGAGTTCTTCCTCCAGGCGCTTAACTTCGTTGGGAGGGCAGAATTCTCGCGTAAGAATTTCCTTGAATTCCTCCCATGTCATGCTAGAAGCAGCCTCTGCGCCACGCGCATGAGCTACTCCATTCCACCATGTAAGCGCTCTGGATTCCAGGACACTGGAAGCATATAGGGTTCGTCTGTCTGAGGGGCATTGGGTATGGAGGAAAGTGTTTTCAATCTTTTCGAGCCATTGGAGCATCACGGTGGCTCCTTCAAGACCTGTGAACTTTGGAGGGTTACCCGCGTTAAAGGACTTAATGTTGTAACTGGAGGTATTGTTTTGGCTCAAGGCTTGGGCTATCACGGCGGCCATTTCCTGGGAACGTTGCTGTCTACGCATGCGCGAGGCTTCTCTTCTCTGAAATCGGCGAGATAGCGGAGGCATTCTATAAAAGTTTTAATTTTAGTTAATATCTTGGTTTTATCGCAAAGTATAACTTTATAAAGCTTGGTTTCGCAGAGTTAGATACTATCAAAAGTTAAAGTAAAATAAATGATCCTAAATGCAGACTTAATAAAGGTAACAAATTCGAATCAAAAATCGACAATTCATGTATCACCATGACTTTCCGAATTCCCAATTTAAAATATACGAGCAAACGAGTATTGGAGATTGACGATTCATGTATCACCATGACTTTTCAATCTTCAATATAAAACATACAAGAAAATGAGTATTGGAGGTTGACAATTCATGTATCACCATGACTTTTCAAGTCTCCAACCTCAGAACATAATCGTAAATGGAAATTGAAAATCAACTATTCATGTATCACCATGACTTTTCGAATTTTCAATCCCAACAAACGAATATGTAAGTAAAATCGATAAAAATCGAAATTCAGCAAAAATCGAAATATCGCGAAATAAAACATAAAATCATATACTGCGCATGTGCGAGCATATTCATAAATAACGAGTAATTAACAATAAGCGTGCAAACATGAGATTTCTCTCATGCGCGAGAAGGGACTCTTAGGTATTCTAGGCCGTTACGTCTAACCACCTATCCTAAAGTCAACGAGCTCTGATACCAATCTGTAACACCCCGACCAAAGGCGGATTATACATCGGGGCGCCACATATTGCTTCATTACTCGCGACACTATTGGTGTCAATATTTATTAATACACATTTTATCGCGCACAGCGCAGCGGGGAAAATAAAGAACATAAATCAAACATAAATCAATATATTATAAATTATAACATTCAAACAACATTAACTTGTCTTGATACATTT